>NC_046157.1:60767208-61069643 GCF_011064425.1 Rattus rattus | reverse complement strand
AGCCTTACTCAGAATGCACAAAGACAAGCAATGCCTTGCAGCTGAATCAGGATTAGGAACCTCCCTCCTGATTGTGACCTCTGTGGGGCTTTGTGAATAGGTTGAGTGGGCATACTTCATGGGTGCTATGTAAAAGAGAAACCGAACTCTAGCCTTAAGTCTTTTCTGTTCAAGTCTCCATTTCTTTCATTGCTCTTCAGACCATTTGTTCTTGGGAGAAGTTAGAAGCATTCTTATAGTCTTCTATTATGTGTGTGTGTGTGTGTGTGTGTGTGTGTGTGTGTGTGTGTGTGTGTATGTGTGTGTGTGTGTGTGTGTGTGTGTGTGTGTGTGTGTGTGGTGTGTGTGTGTGTGTGCACGTTTGTATGTTTATAACCTTGCAATGGAAGGGTGATTGTATATGTAAGTGGATATTTTAGTATCGGTGTTGGAAAGGTGGTTCAGTAGTTAAGCACAGCTACTGTTCTAAGAGAAGACCTGAGTTCTAGTCTCAATACCCATATTAGGCAGCTCACAACTATATATCCATTCTGATTCAATTGATCTGATACCCTCTTCTGGAACTGGAGTTAATAATAAAAATTAATGACAGTATTTTCAGCAATTCTAGTGTGTTCAGCCATTCAAGAGAATATAAGGAAATTTCTTATTTAGGCATGATATTTGCCAGAAATATACTTTAGGCATTAATTATCCATTTTGGAAAATATGCATGTAGCATTCTTATTTAAAATTTTATTAAAGCATATTTAAAAACTTTAAAAAGTTTGTATCATCAGTCCGTATAGTAATATGATTTCTGACACTCTTTTACTATTGTGAACTATAATAACACTTTCTTTATCTTTACCATTTGTGGATGACTTCCTTGGATAATATCATTCTTTTATAAAATGTATAAGTACTTAAGAGGCTGAATTGATTTACTGAAATTAATGGTGATAATATTTATTAATACTTAAAAATATTCTATAAAGTAAAATTTAATTTAGGTTTAAAAAATGTCATCCCATGGTTCCCAGAATCCCATCAGTATACTTCATCTTTTGTGGTGATTGTTCAAGTTTTTCTGAAATTTTCTTTGCCTTCATAAGCCTGAGTTGTGAGTAGTTTCGATCAAACTTCTTACTTAAATATATACACATAGGCTAGCGAGAAGGGCCTTTAGATTCCCTATATGTTAACATCCAATTTCATCACAGAAATACATGTACCCACATCAACTGTGTAGTCATGACTGGCTCTCCATTCTTTAAATGAAGTCTACTGCCTCTGAGGTTTTGTCCCTAAATTTTTATCAATCACAAGCTGTACATCTTTCCTTATATCCCTATATGGGGCTTTATAAAATAGTCATTGTCTAAATCATGCATTGTAATGAATTTTCTTTTTTTAAAATTTTTATTATTTTTAATTTATTTATACACTCCAGATTTTATTCCCTTCCTGGTTCATCCCCCACTGTTCCACATCCCATATCTCCTCCACTGCCCTGCCCCCCAGTCTTCACCCCACCCACCCCATCAGACCTCTAAACTTCTGGGGCCTCCAGTCTCTTGAGGGTTAGGTGCATCTTCTCTGACTGAACCCAGACCCAGGAGTCCTCTGTGGTGTATGTGTTGGGGGTCTCATTTCAGCTGGTGTATGCTGCCTGGTTGGTGATCCAGTGTCTGAGAGATCTCAGGGGTCCAGGTTAATTGAGACTGCTGGTCTTCCTACAGGGTTGTTATCCTCCTCAGCTTCCTCCAGCTTTTCCCTAATTCAACCAGAGGGGTCAGCAGCTTGTGATAGATAAATTTTCGTTAGCAAAATCTCTCTTTTCCCTTTTCCTCTCATCTTCTTTCTTCCTCTCTATCTTTTGCCTTCCTCTCTTCCATTTCTTCAACCTCCTTTCCTTTGCTCAACTTTCAATCTTCACTGCCTCCTTCCCATTTTCTTATTCTATGTCCTTTCCCCTGTCTCATGCTCTCCTCTCCCCAGAGAATTCATTCCCATTACTGTATTTTTTTTCTCATTTCCTGTCCACTTCCCCCCATTGTTCTCTTCTACTATCACCTTTTATAACATCTATTTTTCCTTGTAAACAAAATAAAGTCTATACTAATATTTACAATATTTACAGGTATGGAGAATACTGCTCTTAGAGGGGCACGTTTTAAACAACTTTAGAAATGATCCTTTACATGTATTCAAAGCAATGGGTTTCTAGGTACCGATGTGTAATGCATTTCATTGGCACCGTTTTCACGGAAACAGGACAAAGCAGCTTTCCATAGAGGCTCAGGTCCAGTGCAGAGGATAGAGTGTAAAATTTGGCTAGTTACTGAACAATCTGAGCGTCGGTGAGCTAGACCAGGTAGACTGTGGATCTGCCTTTACTTCCCATTTTTATTAAGAGATATAACCCAGTGTCTTAAGAGCAAAATAAATTTCTTTTTCACCCATGACTTTGATTTAGGAAACATTTGCTTTCATACAATTCAGAAGAATAACTTAGAGACATTAAAAATAAAAGCAGCATGCCCTCCCTATGATGCTTCATCTTCTTCACTGGTACGTCTGTCTACTCCACCCATGAGTAAGTTCTTACACTAACAAATCGTTAAGAATACAGTTTCATAGAATCTGCTTGGAAAAAAAATCTATAATGAAAAATAGTGTCATAAAAAAGCAAAGGCATGTAATAATAATGGGTTTTAAAAATAGAAATTGAAAGAAAGGAAATAAAGAATATTGATTCAAAAAGATGTTTCCAACAAAAATCTATCACTTTTACAACTTTTCCAATGTTTAAAGGGCAATTATTCATAAGCGTTCATATGTTCTTCAAAAAGTTCTATTGACTCTGCCAATTTACTAGGTTTCACAAAGGAAAAAAAAGAAAATAACCATCTATGTTAGCTAAATACAGTCATTTTTCAGTTTATTTATTTTTATATTTTATGTCTTACAAGACTTTATTTTGGAAAGATGATATGCCCACTGCTCACAGCAGCTGCGATCCATTAGCCTAATGGATTGGAATTATAGGTTGCCTTAGGAGTTGTCTATTGTGTGCCCAAATAAAATATAAACCCTACTGTGAAAAGTCTTGACACTATTAAATGTGAAAAATACAATGTGTTCAAGAAGATGTTAAGAAAAGAGATGTAGGGCATTTGACTAACCAACTAGAAAGTAATATGAAGTTTATGCCAAAATAGAAACTACTTATGGTTTCCTGTTGCTCTTGTTTAGCACGGCAATCACACACTGTCATTCACCACCTAATAGTACTGAAGTAATAATGGGAACCATGTGATTAATTGTCGTACTTTTCCCACTCCATACTGTCCAGAGACTATTTCCGTATGCCCTTATACCCACCGAGCTCCACTTCACCCAGCCTTTCATTCACCCAGCAATAGCATTAGAGTTTCTATTCTACATCATCCACTGGAAAGATTCCAGGCTTACAGATGTGTCAGGGCCAATAAGCAATTAACAAGGAGACTTAGCACCCTCTTGTCAAATTTGCCTATGCCGTTAGCTCTTTTCCTTTAGCTCCATTTTGGCCTTTACTTGTGAAACATGTAGGGCTATGAGCTTCCTCACTAAGATAGGCTTCCAAGGAGAAATTTGGGTTTTGAGATTGCCATATTTAGTTGGATGCAGAGAAGAAACTCAAAACATGAAAACACTTACTTTTGACTGAGAGGCAGGATACACGTGATAAAATGAGGAATTGCTCTCCTGAGCGGTAAGCTGTGTATTCATTGGGAGTCCAGGAGCACGTCCACATTTGGATAGAAATCGGCATCCTTGCAATTGCTTCAGAAGATGAGGCTGAGACTCCATGAACCACCTCTTGGAACCTGAGGAAAGATTATTTATGATCTTGGCATATTACCCCGATGTAATGTCTGAGAGTAGCTTTCTTTTATATAAATGCCTTAGCCACTGATGTAGTACAGAGAGTGTATCTGAATTCAATTTGGTTACAGAGAGGCTTAATTTTTGACAATAAAAGCAATATCAAATCTCAAAGTTCAGGAGAGATGTTATTCTGAAAAAACATTTTGCTAAAGTCAAGGGCATAAGAAATAAATGGAATAGAAAGACTACCTGTGTTCCAAAGTTAAATATAGAGCCCAAATTTTATGAGTGAAATACCAACTTTTCATGTAAGGATCATAAAGCAAAAAGTTAAAAGTTTGATAATGTTACAGTGGCATTTAATATTCTAGAAAAGAATGTGTCACTTTGAACAGTGTGTTAACTTCTTCAGACATGAGCAAATAATTTACTCTCATGTTTCCCCCTTTCCCACAATTTTAAGGACACATTGCCCGTTCTACATAAATTATCCACATTTTGTTTCTTCTAATAATTTATGGTAAATTTCTAATCCTTTTAGCACCATATAGAGACCAAGGTGCGCAGAGAGTAAATTAGTCTCTGGTCTCTATTCTATAATTTAGAAAAGTCTTGTCCACTTAAGAGGACATTACTGAACACTTATTTTATGTCAATTATACCTTCATGTTCTGGTAAAATAATGAATGAGCTTAATGTTCAAATGTCATGGTCTGGTCTTTGACAGTTGAAGACATAGTAATCTGGATAGAAGCTAAATAAATCAGAAATCAAGACTACTATTTTTAGAGAAGTAATAAATTTAGAAGGAAATATCCTTACACTTTCCAGGAAGGACCTCAGAGAAATATAAATACTCATAATTTCAAATGGAGAAGTGTAAGGAGGTACCACAGGCTCCAGTGGCTGGAACTGTTCTTCTCATCCTACACTAGAGGTGATGTGAGATACAACCCAAGGTTGCAAAGGAAAAGGAGTGATTTCATGAGTTAGCTAGGATATGGTTTGTGATGTGAAGCACATTCCACTGAAAGGTATGTTTATCATACAGGAAGTGACTTAGAACTGAGAATGAGAATTGAAAAGGAAAAGGAAGGGAATGCATTTGAGACCGAACCCGAGCTTACTGCCTTAAGATTCATTAGCTTCTTCTCTAAATAGGATGTTTACAAACAAGTCTCTTGGGTAGTTGTTTTGAAAATATTGTATTACACTTTAAAGTACTCAGTGAATTTCCTATTGGCTATTATGACAAGTATCTAAAAGAGCCTGACCATGCCACGAATCCTAAGGTAATTACAAATAGATATCTGAGATAGAAATATCACAAGGGTATTCAGGAATGATTCCCCAATGAAAAGCTATATTGAACAGGAATCCAAAGGAAGCAGATACACTTTTCAAATCAGGGAAAGAAAGAATACTAAATTCCCAACTTATTTATGTTTGTTTCTAGATCATGATTTTAAAATTGCTTTTCTTTAATAAGAAAAAAATGCTTCATACTTAAATGCTGGAGATGGTTCATCATTTAAGAATATATTCTGCTCTTGCAGAGTAACTGAGTTCAGTACCCAGAACTCACTTTGGGAAGCTCACACCAACCTGTAATTCCAGCTCTATGAGACTTGATGGTTTGATTTAAGCAGGAATCTGCATGTCCAAATGCCAAAGGTCCTTATTGTCCCCACTTGTTCTTTGATCAAGCAACAACGATGCCGGTGTCCAATGGTTGGTCCAAGGGAGATGGGGCAGGACCTTTAGATTTGTGTGAGCTAAGAACTAGAAAAAGGAGACACGGAATCGCCATGTTTCAGAGGGAGACAGATCATTTAGAGCTGCAGAAGGAAAAATCATCTGAAATGTAGGCGAGAAGGCATAGCCCCCCGCCCCAAAACGCTGCTCAGATGTCTTGCCTTAGGCAATAAAGACTAGGGGATCAACCAGAAGGAACAGGGCAGCAAAGATCGATCATAGATGTAAAGCTGTTGAGTCAGGAGTACTGGAGGGAAATCTATGATTGCCAGGAGGAGGATTAGAACTGTCCAACCTAGGTCGCTCTTTCTTCTTCTCTGCATGGTTGTGGTGGTAGCTGCTGTGGTGCTTAGCTCTCTAAGTTATGCAGTGCCATCCTTGTCACTGTGGCATGAGGAACTTGGGTGGGAGAAAGGACAGGGGAACATGATCAGGTATGGCAGGGGATGAGGCAGTGGTGAAACACTGAGGGCCAGCAGACAGAATGGAAACAGGCAATCTCTGGAGTTAGGATGTAAGGGTACCCTCTAGAATGCATTGGAGACCTGGGAAGTGAGAGACTGTCAGGACCCAAAGGTTGGGACCCTAGATGAAATGACCTATAGTGGGGAGGGGGAACTCATTGAACCTGCCTCCAGTAGAAAGACAGGGCATCAAGTGGAGGGATGGGGCTGCTATCCCACTGTCAAAAACTCTGACGCAGAATTGTTCCTGTCTAAAAGAACTGCAGGAACAAAAATGGAGAAGAGACTTGGGGAAAGGAGGTCCAGGGACAGGCCCAAATAAAGGAGCTAAAGGAGAGACTCTAAGGTCTGACACTATTACTGATGCTATGGTGTCTTTACACACAGGAACTAGCATGGCTGCCCTCTGAGAGGCCCAACATGCAGCAGAAAGAGTCAGATGCAGATATTTACACCTAACCAATGGACAGTAGCCAGGGAGCCTTGTGGTTGAATTAGGAAATGGCTGAAGAAATAGAGGAGGAGGGTGACCCCATAAAGACCAGCAGTCTCAACTAACCTGGACCCACAGATCTCTCAGACACTGAGCCACCAACCTGGTAGCACACACCGATTGATTACCCCTCTCCCCACCACACACATACAGCAGAGGACCGCCTGGTCTGGCCTCAATGAGAGAAGATGCACCTAACTTTCCAGAGACTTGAGGCCTCAGGTAGTGGGAAGGTCTAGTGGGGTGGGAGTGTGCGGACATCCTCCTGGAGATGGGGGAAGGAGGTGTGTGATGTGGAAAAGTTGCAGGGTGGACCGGGGGGTGGGGAATAATGACTGTACTGTAAAAAAGATTAAAGAATGATAAAAAATGATCTAATTTGAACACTCTTTTTTAAGTGCTTATTTATGATGTGTGGAAATAAGATTGTCTGTGTGAATGTCTTTTGTGAAATCATCTTGCTAAGACTTATGTTAACTCTATTCATTTGTCTGCAGATCTGTGAAGGCTGGGATTTTCTTGTGAAAATTATCCATCTGCAATTATTTTTTCCTTTTGATTTTACACTATTTCTTCACTCATCCAACCGTGGGGAATGTTTTGTATTTGGTATTGAATAGATGCAGTGATAATTATGATTCTTCTCATGCCTGGCCTTCAAAGACGGCTTCATAGGTTTCTGAAAGATTTTACTACTGTATGTAAGTGTTTTATGTGTAAACATTCTCTGCATGAACATTCTATAACTTCCTCAAATCAACCTCCAATGATAATTATTTTCCTTCCACCATGTGAAGCGTATTGTATTTTCTTTTTAATTTATTTGCTAATAATCATTAATATTTAATACTATCAAACTATTACACACAGAAACACATCCAGGATTTGCCTTACCATCTTCTACTGTGCCATGGTCCTTAGGAGAGAAGTTGGGGTTCCAATGAGCCTCTGTATCCCCTAAAATCAAAATACCTATATCCCTAAGGCATCGCAGTCACTTTTACTGAGATTGTGTTTTGCTGATATTCACTCTCTCTGCTGACATGCACTCTCCTTACATAGATGCCCTAATGTCCACCTTCAGGAATAAGAATACACCTCTCTTGAGTCTGTTGTCTCCAGGCCACATTGACCTGAGGCTGGACTTCTGCACAAGGAGCATGTTGTTCGGGTGTGAGTTCGACTCAGTAGACAGACTATGGAAACTCAGTAGAACTTTAGTTTCACAAACAAATATTAGAAGCAGTGAAAGCAGAAGATAGCCAGGCTGGGTCCGTCATTTTCACCAGCACACACAGACTTACAATTTTTTTCACATCTTCATCCACATTGTTTTCTGAGTTTTGATGCAGCCAGTCTAATGCATGTGGGGGGGTGGGTCTTGATCTTGGGCATCTATTCAAGTGGTTATTAGCTGTTTATATATTCTCTGGGAAAACATGATTCAAATGTTTGCTGTTGTTGTTGTTGTAATTGGCTTATTTGAGAGAGTTTTATTGAAATATATCTGCTGTTGTTTGTTTTGTGTGCAATAGGGTCTCAATCTGTATCTCAAAATGACCTTGAACTCACTATATAGCCCAGGGTGACCTTAATCATGTAGCAATCCTCCTGCTTCAACCTCTCAGGTGCTGGGATGAGAAGCACGAGTCAGCATCACTGGTTTGGAAGGGATGCATTCCTTGTAGTAAAAAGTCTACTGATGTATGCTGGGCAAATGCTTCCACTCATTCTCTAGATTGTCTCTACACTCTACAAACAGTATTCTTTGAACTTTTTTTCATTGTAATCAGTTTTTTTTGTATTTGTCCTAATTGTTACTTTCTGACTCTACCCACCTGGGCTTTAAATCTTTCTTTCTCATGACCCTCCAGATGGAAGGGGGATGGCCTGCTAAGTCCTTTCAAGGTCTCCCTGAGAGCTCAAAGGCTGAGAGGGATTTGACCCTGAGACAGAATTGTGCTTAAGAGAGCACTCTAACATGTTACACACTTATCCTTTTAGTATCTTGGCAAGGTTCACTTTAAAAATAATACAGCTTAAACTGTATTATTTTTACAAAGTTGTGAATTCCTCCATCAGAGGAGCATTTGAGCTTGGATGTGACAAGGCTAGATAGATCGATGCCTACTGTTTTCCTGAGATATAGTTAGCTCCTCCCAGTTGTCTTGTTCTCTCTGACTTAGCCTCAGCAGATTTATTTGATTTGAGGTTTGTTATGCCTTTCACTTCTACTGGTCACTTATTGATTCCCTTCTTTGCCCCTCAAGTTTTTTCTATCACCAGAGAAGGAGTTTTCTGTTGACTCGTATGTGGAGTTCTAGTTTTTATTAAAGCTAGAAGTGTATTGAAATCTTTATTTGGTGTAATTATTCCATGAGTATTAAGCTGCATTTAATTGGTACGCAAGTGGCCAATTAGATCAGACCTATAAGTGTTTCATAGAACACTAATACTTATTGCATTTTAATCTAATGAATGTACAGTGCCTTAACTAGGAAATTCAATCACAATAAGCACTATCTATTGTAAAGAAATGACAAAATGTTATTCTCCCCCCAAGAGTAAAGCAGATTTTCTCTATCTTTAATAACACTTAATTTATCATATTAGAAAAAGTTGTTCTCAGAAATAGAATGACTTATTTTCATTATATCCTTGTTCATCCTTTTTGTGCAACAATTTACCCAATGAGTTTTATTTGGCAAAACACTAATGTTTAAATTATTATTTATTCTGCACTTTATATTGCAAGACAAACTTTTAAATGGTTCGTGAATCAAACAAACCTAATTGATTAAAAATTCGGTTATGAGTCTGATTAGGCAGTAAGCATTCTAAATACAAATTATTTTGTGCTGCTTGGATTCACTCAGGGCATCTCACTGAGAATCATAAATGAATATTGAGGTTTCATCATTGCAGTATTTGCTAAGCCATTAGCCAACGAGAAAAACAATATTTGACACTGTATAAAGACAAAGCAACTCAATTTCTTAGAGAAAACCTCCAGCTTTAATTCACTCATTATGCATATATATATATGGATGAGATATTGTCAATGGATGGATCTGTCTATCAACCACCTCCTCCTCAAGAACCTCCTCTGCTTTCTTCTGCACCTGTCCTCATGTGGATTACCCACCTCACCTTTGCAAGTGTCATTATCTCCATTACCTACTTCTGCCAAACCTCCATAAACACTCCTGCCTCCATATCCCCACTGGCTGCTTACAGCAGCCTTGCACTGATCTGATCTGTCCCCTGGGGAGGTGACAGGTGATCATAAGCCTCTCTATTTCCATTCCCCATTTTCTTTGAACTTTTTCCAGAAGAAAAATGCCTTAACTCTTTCTCTCTCAAATAATCCCCACAATCCCATCAAGGAATTTACATCCCTTAACTGTGTATATAACCTCATCCGGAAGGATATTTACATCCTTCTTTCCTCCACCCTCACCCCAGAAGAGAAGAGTCTGTATGACTGCTCAGGCTTATGTATGTGCAGATCCTGTCTACCATACTGATGGTATCTTTTCCGCAAGGGTTTTATTTCTCTAATCGTTACTAATCTCAATTCAGAAAATCAGTTCCCTTGCAAGAAAGGCTGGGAAAAGATGATTATCTGCCCCCTGACAGGACTCCCAAGACTGCTCAGCTCAGTGTTGTCAACTTTGACAAAGTTAAGGAAGATTATACAGAATCAGGAAGAGTACCTTCCCAAGGTCCTTGCCTGGCCTTGCCTTCATTTTACTCAACTAGACCTGAAATCTCAGAAAGCCATATTTGTCTCCAAAACTCACTATATCTCTCAGTAACCCTATGATATCAGAGAAAGCTACTAAAGAGGCTGGATGACACTTAAACCTCTCAGAGAGATCTGGTGGATATAGAATTTAAAAAGAGCCAGAAAAAAACAAAGTCCCCCTGTAATAGAAAGAAATACAAGCTTCTGGTACCAGCCCTGATGCCACCTACAAAGAAAACAGGACATCACAAAATTCTAGTCAGGATTTGCTTCAAGTATGGCAACACCAGACACTTGGCAAAGAATTAATTGTCCATTAACTCCTTTGGGCCAAGACCCTGCCCCAATTGTGGGAAGATAGGACACTGGGCCATCAACTGTCTTTCTTTACTTCACCAATATAGGACAGTTT
Source organism: Rattus rattus (assembly GCF_011064425.1). NCBI lineage: Eukaryota > Metazoa > Chordata > Mammalia > Rodentia > Muridae > Rattus > Rattus rattus. The sequence continues at coordinate 61,058,916 of NC_046157.1, read as the reverse complement.
CTCAAGTTTCTCATCCACAAGGAAGTCTTCTTGGCCTGCTTGAATACTGATACAACCCCGAGGCTTTGACTTCCCCAAAACGTCATAACAGTAGAGATCCCAGAATAACTATTTAGACGGGGGCAATATTTGTCATTTTTGGTCAATGTAGGGGTCGCTTGGTCTATAGTTCACTCCTGTAAAAGTTATTCTTTTCAGGTCTCCAATAAACCTTGTTTCTCTGTTCTCTTTTGGGTGACCTTATCACCCACTCTTTCCTAATTTGTCCCAATCCTTGGTGAGGCAGAGACTTTAACTTATTTAATTATTTATGAATGTAAGTATGTAAGTATATGTATGTATGTATGTATGTATTTTTACATTCCAGATTTTATTCCCCCCCCCACGTCCACCCCTGAGGGTTCCACATCCCATACCTCCTCCCCAAACCCCTGTCTCCACAAGGATGTCCCCATCCTACCCACCCGACCAGGCATCTAAACATCCTGGGGCCTCCAGTCTCTTGACTGTTAAGTGCATGTTCTGTGACTGAACCCAGTCCCAGCAGTTCTCTGCTGTATGTGTTGGAGGCCTCATCTCAGCTGGTGTTTGCTGCCTGGTTGGTGATCCAGTGTCTGAGAGATCTCAGGGGTCCAGGTTAATTGAGACTGCTGGTCCTCCTACAGGTTTCCCCTCTTCCTTAGCTTCCTCCAGCTTTTCCCTAATTCAACCAGATAGGCCAGCAGCTTCCATTCCTTGGCTGGGTGAACATATCTGCATCTGACTCTTTCAGCTGCTTGTTGGGTCTTTTGGAGAGCAGTCATGGTAGGTCCCTTTTTGTGAACGACCTATAGCTTCAGTAATGGTGTCAGGTCTTGGGGACTCCCCTTGAACTGGAACTCACTTTGGGCCTGTCGCTGGACCTTCTTTTCCTCAGGCTCTTCTCTATTTCCATCCCTGCATTTCTTTCAGACAGGAAGAATTATGGGTCAGAGCTTTGGCTGTGGGATAGCAACCCCATCCCTCACTTGATTCCCTGTCTTTCTGCTGGAGGTAGAATCAATAAGTTCCCTCTCCCCACTGTAGGGCCTTTCATCTAGGGTCCCCCTCTTTGAGTCCTGAGAGTCTCTCATTTCCCAGGTCTGTGGTACATTCTAGAGGGTCTTCCTAACCTTCTTCCTTGCTGAAGGAGGCAGAGACAGGAGGATCATGAGTTGGAAGCCAGCCTAGGCAGAGACTTTATGGCTAAGTCTCTTTTCTTTTCAGTTAATTCCTTCAGGGATTTCCCTCCTATAATCTGAGGGTTTTTCTTTTCCTATCCCTAAAAGCTAAAAGTTCACCTCATCACTTCCTAGACTCCCTTGCCAATTCCAAATTGTGGGATACCCCTTCTCTGATGGGGTACTCCTATTTTCACCTACTAGGATTTTGCTACAAGACTTTCCCTTCCACCCTTTTCCTTTTCTGCCTTAATTAGTTTTCTATTGCTGTGAAGATTGCTGTGAAGAGATACCATGATGGCAACTCCTATAAAATAAAGCAATTAATTAGAGTTTGCTTACTGTTTCAGCGTTTTAGTTCACTATTATCATGGTGAGAATCAGGGATGAATGGAGGCAGACATGGTGCAGAAGTAGCTGAGAATTCTCTATCTAGATCCACAGGCATTGCCTTAAACCTGGGATTCTGTTTTTGACTACTTACTCCTAAGGACTTTTGTTTAATTACATATTAGTCCTCCCATTCTGAGCCAAATGCCACTGCACCTCTAGTCTGTATCCTAAAGTCTTTTTCCCCCCTGGGTCCCATGATACCATTAAGTCTCCATGTCTAATTATTTTTTAATTGCAGTATGGGTTGTCCTCAATACAGACTTGATAACCAATCTCAATGGCTAGAAAATAGTACATTGGTCTCTCAAATTCTCACTGATCTTGACAATGTCTGTTGATTCACAGGAAGATTTTTTTTTTTGAACAAGGGCAGAAAGTGTCTACATTCCTCACGAAAATATTATAGAAATGGTTTGTACTTCATTTACTAATATTCTCTGAAATTTCTTGAGCCAGGCTGTCATAGTCTATATTGCTCTTAGAACCACTGTCTTCCACACTTCTATTAGTACCCATTGAGTACTAGTACTTCTACTAGTCCCATTAAGTCCCGCTTAAAGTGTTCAACTGCTTTCCTAATGCAAAGTCCATATTCAACCCACAGGGAGCATGATCAGGCCTGTCATAGCAATACTCCACAGCCTCATGCCATCTTCTGAGTTAGGGTTTTATTGCTGATGTGAAGAAACGTCATGGTCACATCAACTCTCATGAAAGGAAGAATTTAATTGAGGGTTTGCTTACAGTCTCAGTGGTTTAGTTCATTTTTATCATGTCTTAGACATGATTTTTATCATGTCTCAGAAGCAGATAGGGTGCAACAGAATATGGTGTTGCAGAAGTAGCTGATAATTCTATATATAAATCTATAGGTAGTAGGAAAGGAGACCCACTGGGCCTGGATTGAAAGTTTGAAATCCCCAAACCCACCCCAACTATCTCACTTCCTCCAACAAGATCACATCTCCTAATCCTTTCTTTCTTTCTTTTCTTTTCTTTTCTTTCTTTTTCTTTCTTTTTTCTTTCTTTCTTTTTTTTAAGGATTTATTTATTATATATAAGTACACTGTAGCTGTCCTTAGACACACCAGAAGAGGGCATCAGATCCCATTACAGATGGTTGTGAGCCACCATGTGGTTGCTGGGAATTGAACTCAGGACCTCTGGAAGAGCAGTCAGTGCTCTTAACCACAGAGCCATCTCTCCAGCCCCTCCTAATCCTTTCAAACAATGATACTTCCTGGTGACCAAACATTCAAATCTATGACTTTATTTGTGGGGAGGTCATGTTTATCCAAATAACCACACCTTCTATACTATATATTCTTATACAAGATTTTAATGATAATACAATGCCTTTTCAACAAAAGTATTGTCAAGCTCACCCACTTACTCACCCTATAACACAACTATTCTACCAGTTTTAAAACTGGACTCTTCCAAGACCTAAGGATTGTTAACTGGAAATCTTCCCGTCTACCCAGTGGTGCCTAACTCTTACACTCCACTTCTTTAGCCCCCCTGCTCTACCTCTCACTTTACCATCCTGGATTTAAGGTCACAGTTTTTACTACTCTTCTACACCAGACTGATAGAAATCTTTGCCCTGATTTGGGAGAATGTGGACACATAAGCGTATCAGCTCACTTGAATTGTCTTCCCTCAAGGATTCTGAGAGAGCCCTCTACTTTATTCAGTCAGGAATTTTCTGTTTCCCTTTATCTTTTTTTCTGTATTTTGGAAGATCAAACAGATGTGGCCTGTCTGCTTAACCCTCCCCCCTTGATTTGGTGTGCTAATTGGGATGTATGGTCATTTAAATAAGTATGACCTCTATAGATTCATGTGTTTGAATGCTCGGCTATAAGGAGTGTCACTATTAGGAGGTGTGGTCTTATTGGTGTAGGTGTGGACTTCTTGGATGAATTATGTCACTGTGGGGTGGGATTTTAGGTCTCCTATGCTTGAGCTGATAGACAGTCTTCTGCTGCTGCCTATGGATTAAGATGTAGAACTCTCAGGTCCTCCTCCTCAATGTCTGTGTGAATACTACTATGCTTCCTGCCATGATGGTAATGGACTAAACCTCTGAAACTGTAAACCAGCCCTCATTAAATTTTGTCCCTTATAAGTGTTGCTCTAGTCATGGTGTGTCTTCGCAGCAATGAAACTCAAATTAAGATGGGGTTAAGTACCATTACTTTTAACACAAATGGAACCTACCACCTCAACAACTTCATCATGGGTCTACTCAGAGTGTGGTTATTTTAATTAACTGAAGCTAGGAGGGTAAAAAGTCAGTCAAAGGCTTACAAGAACAGGTTACATCCATATGTGGGAACTATTTTGCATAAAAGAAGGGTGGCAAATTTTAGATTGCTAGAAACAGTGCTGTCCACCTGTGTTGATGCCACAGTCAGGCCACTGAACAATCTATATCTAACAGAGATGCAGATTTTCCTAAAATCAGGGCCATCCCTTTTAACTCTGCCTTAAGGATGATCATCATAATTGACTCCCTTTGCCTTCTCTGCCTGTAACAATGACAAGGGATCCCATAACTTCTTGGTTTCTTTGTGTCCCATTGCAGCCATACTCCTCTCAAATGGAGCTCTACAATCTGTTTCCTGTAACCCTGAGACTATTTCACTCTCATTATCAGTGACTGTGCACCTCTAATCCATGGAGATTCTAGGAGATTTCCTGCTTTACAAGCTCTCCTAGCCTTGCCCTTCATTTACTTTTAAGATTATTTCAATCTCCAATCATGTAATAGTCCCAGATGGGACCCCTATTCTGGTGTTGTTCTGAGATTTATCTCTGCATAAATACACACATTCTGAGTCCCTGCTCCCCTACTTTATTTGTTGCTAAACTCACTCTGGTATACTAAAAAGCAGAATGATATGCTCCTGTTCAACACCCACTCCACCACCACAGAGAGAGAGAGAGAGAGAGAGAGAGAGAGAGAGAGAGAGAGAGAGAGAGAGAAAGAGAAAGAGAAAGAAAGATTGGCAGGTAGTGCCTCTCCTGTTCATGATTAGAGTAGGTTTAGTGCCTTCTGTGTGTTCATTTCCAATTAAATTACTGTTGAGTTAATGGAATGAGTCAAGGTGACTATGTGTCAAGAAACTGGTTCTCATTTTATCAGTTTAATCAAGTTCCAAGGTGGGTTTCATGGTTAGAATATATAAGGTGTTCATTGCCAGATGTTGTACTTTATATTCTGTATACTAAATAAATGCATTTCTACACCCTAATATTGTCAGAGGGTTAATTCAGAATTAAGAAAATAGAAATATATTTATGTTTGAGGGAGCTGGAATACATGTTTGGGTAGAAAGAACCACACACTCAAAAATAGTTAGGACAACTAAGAAATTGTATATTATACCTTATATTGTCATAAGGGAAAGGGAAGCCTTTTCTTTAAAATTCAAATTATTTGATCCATCAAAAATGAGGTAGGTATTTTTATGGTTTTATTAACACAAGGCTAAACTCATCAGGTTTCTTTGTTTTTAAGTAAAAACCCCAGAATATTCTGAATGGTATTTGGGACATTGACATGACCCTCATTGCTCATTTATAATTAATTTTACCACTCATAAAGCATCTAATAAAGTATTCATCAACGCAAATAAAAAAGAGTGGACATTATCCAAACCAATAGGATTAATTTTTTATATGAGTAAATTAAGCTTTGAAAGTTTCTTCCATTATCTTATTTACAACAATAATAAACATAATGTCTCAATACTAATGATTAAATATTTTAATGGTTAAGAAATTGTTGACGAAACATGCAGATACTTGGGTCATCAATAAACACTTAAAGTAGTAATGAGCTAAATTAAGCTTTTTAAAAATGTATAATACAATCACAAAAGTTTTCCCTTACCTTTTCTTCTTTTAAACCCTCTCATACATGCTGCCTTACTTCCTTTCAAATTCATAGCCTCCTTTTTAAAATTTTTATTGCATACTTATATATCAAGAAATAAAACTTGTTCAGTTGATATCATGTAACTCATAAGTAAGTTTTTGGGGCTGACACTGGAAAACAATTGTGCTCTCCCACGGGAAATACCACATCTCCCACTGTTAGCTGTTCGTGGTGACCTCTCGTCCTTTGTGTTGGGTTGAGGCCTTGTGGGCTTTCCCCCATCCAGTTTGTCGTATTCATTAATTTTCCTTGCTAAGCTCACATTTGGGCAGTCATGTTGGTGAGACTTTCTTTGTGTAGCTCCTGATGTGAACACGAGACATAATCTCACAGAAAACTACCCAGTCCTCTATCTCTTACAGCCTTTCTACCTCCTCTTCTCTATTTTCCCTGATTCTTAGGTTCAAGAGTGGTAGATGTCTGAGTTGGAACTGGGCTCCACAACTTTGCATTTTGATGTGGATTTCTGAAAGGGATCCTGTCCTTTGAAAAGAGAAGTTTCCTTGATGAGGCTGAATGCTAAACTTATCTGTGGGTATAAGGGCAAATGCTTATAAATTACTTTTAGGGATTTTGCTGGTTTAGTAAAATTAGAAGTTGTAGATTTCCCTCCAATAATCAAGACATCACTAGCACTGAATTGGTAGCTAGGTTTCCAGTAACTGGAATGATTTCCTTCTGGTTCGGTGATACTTAAATCTAATTAAAGAGCTATTGCTTACTGCCAAACCGTGAGAGGCACTAGGTAGTTGCTGATATGTTCATGTAAGTCATAGCTGGATAGGACTCTTGGTTGCTTCCATTCTTTAGGAACTTGCATTGTGCCTTTGGGTACCAGGAAAGCCAGTCCTCAGGACAAGGGCATCCCCACTAGTTCTAGGTCTCCATTTCAGCACAGTGTCCTCAGCAATAGGAACTTATCCACCTCAAGGGGCAATCAAGGCTAATAACAATAGGTTATACATTTTGGGGTGTCTCTTGGAGAGAACTCTGAGGAGCAACTCAAAAGAAGGCTTCTTGAGGCTGGTATTAAAGTTTCTGTTAGGTGTTCTTTGATTCTTGGAGGAAGCACCATCAACCCTGATGAGAAAAGTTTTATATATATAACATATATGTATATGTATATGTATATGTATATATATATAATGTGTGTGTGTGTGTGTGTGTGTGTGTGTGTGTGTGTGTGTGTGTGTGTGTGTATGTATTATAGGTTTATTTATTAGGGTCCATTGCCAAGGTAGAGGGCTTAGGGGGCAATAGAAATGGGAAATACCAGGGTACATGTGATCTTATTAAAGAAATGGGAAAAGGGCTTTTTAGGGAGAGTGGGGGAAATAAATACAGAAGTAGGGATGTTGATAAAAGAACTATAAAATATCTGAAAAGTCAGAAAACTTATACTATCAACTATCTGAAACAGTGAGAATATTTTATTGAATACTGCTCTCCACATGATCACCTATTCATGATTACAGGCTTTTCCTTTTATTATTTTTTTCTCCATATCATAGCAACTGCTGGATCAGAGTTTGGAAAATACTCAACAAAAATATGAAGCTTTATTTATTGAAGTTTTGTCACACAGCATTGATTTATCTATCTCTGCAAAGACAAGCAGAACCTAGAAGCAGATTGAATGAAACCTGATTGGTAATGTCTCTTAGTTTTAGATTGAACTCAGTACATCTGTCTTATATTTTCTATTAAAGGGAAGCAAGTGCATTGAAATTGGTATAATATTTTGAAAAACATATCTACTCTACATTTTACATGTATTCTCAGGCCTGTAATGGAGCTTGATTTAGCAAAAAGAAAAATGTTTTATGGACCATTCTAGTTTTTAGTTTATAGTCTCTGTATCTCGTTTGCCAAAACAATAAAAAGTCTGTTTTATATAATCAACAAAAATAACAAGCATTTACAGGGTTGAACGAGCTGGGAGATGGTTAATTATAATCTGTTTTACAGTTACAACTGAGAAATTATAAAAGACCGAGGAAATATGCACTCCAAAAAGAGCGTTTGGGTCACGAAGCTTGCAAATGTGTGATCATTTAAAAGGTCAGAAATTAATCATATAGTGAGGAGTTAGAACAGAAAGTAAAAATGAACAATAGCAAAAGTTAATGCTGGCAGTAAACCACAGTCAATCTTCTAATTTAAACACTGGAGCCTAAAGTCAATTCTATTCAAAAGAAATTAGAAAAATTTGGCAAAAGTGTCAAGCTGATAATCATAGGTTAATGAAATTTAATTTCTTCCAGTCTCAGAAAATTATATGAAAGGTTTATTGTACCAGTTTTGCATTATGATTCATCTAATATCCAAAGTAGTTATAACTTCTTAGACGTTTTTACTAAAGCATTAAATTGTGAAATATATTAAAGGATGACATCATGTTTAATCTCATAGACTAGTATTTATTTCACTCCTTATTCTGAGGAACCACACGTCATCTTTACTCATATGTCTTACGTGACATATATTGTTTCCTGGTAAGTGAGTTGTAATATGAAACCTGCTCTTCTCACAAAAGTATTTTCTATAAGCCAATGCTGAAGCTGATGGCGCTTATTGATGTCAAGTTTTTCTCAGTTGGGTTTTTTTTTTTTTTAATTAACACAGGAATTGAGAAAGCAGTTTGATGGCTGCTGTATCAGTTTGGTTAACCATCTGTCCTGTTATGATTGTAGTACCTCACCATTCCTGGAATCCTCATCGGGTTTCGTACCAGACATTGGTCCCTCTCATTACTCATGCTGAGAATGTTCAATCAGTTCAGAAGCTGTTGGTTATCCCCCCAAAGTGTCAAGCCTTTATACTGAGGTGGGCATATCTTGCTTTTTAAATGCTTTAAAAATTTTTTCCATTGACAGGGAATTCATTTCATTTATTTTTTTTAAACTTTTATTATATATTTCTTTACTTACATTTTAAAGGTTATTCCCCTTCCCGGTTTTCTGTCCATAAGCCTCCATTCCCTCCCTTCCCCCTCCCCCATATGGGTATTCCCCTTATAATCCCCCTTATTGCCCTCCCCCATATTCCCCTGCACTGGGGGTCCATCCTTGGCAAGACCAAGGGCTTTCCCTTCCACTGGTGCCCCAACAAGGCTATTCCCTGCTACATATGCAGTTGGAGCCCTGGGTCAGTCCATATATAGTCTATCGGTAGTGGTTTAGTCCCTGGAAGTTCTGGTTGGTTGGCATTGTTGTTTTTATGGGATTGCAAGCTCCTTCAACTCTTTCAATCCTTCCTCTAATTCCCCCCAAGGGGGTCCTATTCTCAGTTCCGTGGTTTGCTGCTAGCATTGACCTCTGTATTGGACATGCTCAGGTTGTGTCTCTCAGGAGAGATCTGTATCCAGTCCCTTTCTGCATGCATTTTTTTAGATTCATCAATCTTATCTAGTTTTGGTGGCTGTGTATACATGGGCCACATGTGTGTCAGGCTCTGAATGGCCATTCCTTGAGTCGCTGCTCTAAACTTTGCTTCCATATCCCCTTCTACGAATATTTTTCCCCCTTTTAAGAAGGAGTGGGAGCATCTGCATTTTGGTCATCCTCTTCTTGAGCTTCCTGTAGTCTGTAGATTGCATCTTGGGTAATTTGAGCTTTTTGGCTAATATCCACTTATCAGTGAATGCATACCAAGTGTGTTTTTCTGTGCTTGAGTAACCTCACTCAGGATGATATTTTCTAGTTCATTCCATTTGCCTCTGAATTTCATGAAGTCATTGTTTTTGATAGCTGAGTAGTACTCCATTGTGTAGATGTACCCTATGAATTTCATGAACTCATTGTTTTTGATAGCTGAGTAGTACTCCATTGTGTAATGTACCACATTTTTTAAATCCATTTCTCTGTTGAAGGGCATCTGGTTTCTTTCCAGCTTCTGGCTATTATAAATAAAGGCTGCTATGAACATAGTGGAGCATGTGTCTTTGTTGTATGTTGGAGCATCTTTTGGGTGTATGCCCAAGAGAGTTATAGCAGGGTCCTCAGGTAGTGTAGTGTCCAATTTTCTGAGGAACCTCCAGACTGATTTCCAGAGTGGTTGTACAAGTTTGCAATCCCACCAACAATGGAGGAGTGTTCCTCTTTCTCCACATCCTCGCCAGCATCTGCTGTCAACTGAGTTTTTTATCAGCTATTCTGACTGGTGTGAGGTGGAATCTCAGGGTTGTTTTGATTTGCATTTCCCTGATGACTAAGGATGTTGAACATTTCTTTAGGTGCTTTTTGGCCATTTGATAATCCTTAGCTGAGATTGTTTTGTTTAGCTCTGTACCCCATTTTTAATAGGGTGATTTGGCTCTCTGGAGTCTAACTTCTTGAGTTCTTTGTATATTTTGGATATTAGCCCTCTATCAGATATAGGGCTGGTAAAGATCTTTTCCCAATCTGTTGATTGCTGTTTTGTTCTAATGACAGTGTCTTTTGTTTTACAGAAGCTTTGCAGTTTTATGAGGTTCCATTTGTCGATTCTTGATCTTAGAGCATAAGCCTTTGGTGTTTTGTTCAGGAAATTTTCCCCAGTACCCATGTGTTTGAGACTCTTCCCCACTTTTTCTTCTATTAGTTTGAGTGTATCTGTTTGATGTGGAGGTTTTTAATATTCGTTTTAGCCAAATTAATGCTCCTTCATCTCTCCAGTTATCCCTGAATAAATGTCATTTCACTCAGCATTCAAGTCTGTCTACAGAGCTCTGGCTGTTCTGGAATTCACTATGTCGACCAGGCTGCCTTTAAACTAAAGAAATTCACCTGCCTATCCTTCCTGCGTACTGGGATTAAAGGCACACACCACTGTACATAGCCATCCTTTTACTTTCTTTTGATCTATGTTCTACTGTTACTCCTCCCATAAGGTAAGACGTTCCTCCATTCCGTCCCTTGTGTCTGGGTAGCATAGGTACTCTGTGCTGGATGCATGAGACTAAGGTTTAAACTGGGCTCTTCATATAAGAAAGAACCTGATATATCTTGGGGTAAGGATTACAGTAACATTTCCAATTTCTTAAACAATTTAATTTTTCTTTGCAGCTGATTAACATTCTGCAGTGGACCCAGATATAAATTGATTTGGCTACAGCCTTTTGTTTTGTTCTTTTTTTGACAAAGATGACAAAAATATAAATTAGTTCTGAGCAAACTGGATATCAAAATCAAAAGAATGAAGCTGGTTTTCTCTTTTTAACCTTTACAAAACTCAACTGCAAAGATACTGAAGACCCCCATGTAAGACCCAGTACTCTAAAACCATCAGAGATGAAAATAGCCCTGAACTTTAACATGTAAAGATAGGCGATGTCTTTCAGAAGACTTCAGCAGCACAGGAAAGAAGACCATCAACTGACAACTAGAATCTCAGAGAATTGCAAAGATCCTGCACGGAAATGAAGCTTTCAAATGTGTGAAGAAGCAGCTCATACAATTGAAGAATATCCTTGCCAGTTATACATCTGACAGAGTACTGGTCAATATAGATGGAACCATAAACAAACCACCAACAAACCAAAGACAACGACAACTACTACAGCAAAACAAAAATGAAAACAACATCTAAACAATAAGAAACCAAACAGCCCAATTAAAAACAATGTGTTATAAAGAGGTCAGAAAGTGTTCAAACATGAAAAACCAGGGTCAGGTGTGGGGTTGCAAGTTAATTCCAGCACATGAGAAGCACGGTTAGATTTCTTTAAGTTTGAGGCCAGACTGGTTTACACAGTAAGACATCTCAAAACAAATGAGTAAACAAGCAAATGAACAAACTAAAAAAAAAAATCAAATTAAAACAACCAACAAACAAAGAAGAAAACAACAATTAGGTAGCTCATAAAGTGTTCAATATCTTTAGCCACTAGGGAAATGCAGATTTAAACTAAGTTAAGCTTCTACCTTCTGCCAGTCAGAGTGGCTATCATTAGACTAACAGTTATCAGACATATTGGCATAGTTGTGTAGTTGTAGAGAAAGAAAAACTTTTATTCACTGTTGGTGGGGTGAAAACTCATGTGACTACCTTGGAAATATATCTGGAAGCATCTTAAAGCAATACAAAAATTTAAAATGCCCAATAATTGAAAAGAAAACTACTAACTGACCTATCTTTATCAATCCCAGGCATTTGCGGAAATGAACCTGTGTCTTATAACAGGGGTACTGGCCCAGCGTGTTCACTGCTGCTCTACTCATTCATTATCACTGGAAAATAGAGGCAGCCGAGCTGGCAAACTACAGATGAATGGAAAATGAAGACATGGTGCATATTCACAAAGAGTAATAATCTCTGAGTTTTAAAGTAGGACCAAGTGCAAATGATTGTGATAAAGTAATTATTATGAACCAGATATGCTAGGTTTAGGTAAGAGAACTTACAGACCTTAACAGACCCCTCCTATTTACAAAGTCAAACATGAGGTACTGTGGTGGTTTGTGAAGAGCCTTCACAGACTCGGTTTTTTGAATAATTGTTTCCCAGCTGGTGGCACTGTTTGGGGGAGTTTACGAGGTGGTTTTGATGGAGGAAGTACATTCTTGAGTTGGGATAGCCTTACCTCTCTTCCAGTTCATTTTCTCTTTTTAATGCTTGTAGTTAAGGATATGATCTCTGAACATCCTGGTCCTACTACCATGACTGCCTACTGTCATGCCTCCATGTCATGATGTAGCATTATCCTTCTTACGCCCACATAAATTCTTCCTTCTATAGATTTCCCTGGTCACCATGATAATCACAGTCCAATCACAGAACAGTACTGAATCCAGGTACTAATTGCTGTATATGATTAGAGCTTTGAAACAGTTTTGTTTTCTTCTGGCTACATATCAACCCTCTTAAAATTCTTGTGGTTTTAAGCTCTCATTTGAACAAAGCTTTTAGAACATCTCAGAAGTACTTCTGTTGTCCCTGCTACATAATTTACAGCAGCGATGGCCTCTGATATATGTGATTGACTTATGGGGAAATTGCTGTTTAATTTTGATTTTGATAATATACACCCTAATTACCAAGAAATGTATTTCTCTTAGAGTCATTCTGCTTTTATTCAACAACTGAATACATCGAAGCAACAGTGTAATTATTTTTATACTATATTTATAGCACAGAGAGGTATTAAGAGTCGTGTGTGTAGCCATCATTTAGGGATTGCCATGGATCTATGTCGTTTTCCATGTGGTCTATTGCAGATAAAAGGAACTCAATTAACTATAAAAAGGCAGAATGCCATTTAGTCTGTTTGTTTCTCTATCACAGAATGGAGTCAAGATTTTTCAAACTACCTTTTAGGCTCTCATGGGAAAGTGTACATATAAAGAATGTATCGTCAAGAATAAAATTAAGAATTAAAACAACTAGTTCTCAAGTGACATCAGAGTCAGTTTAAAGGTGACTCGAGGATAGAGTTAAGACTCAGTGTTGGGTCATTCACTCTTCATACTCAAGGTGCTTGAGTACTGAGCATTTTATTCTCTGTCTCCCTGTCTGTCCATCTACCTATACAGTATAAAACTTCACACAGAATGAATCATGAATATTGTTAATAGCTGAGGAAAATCAGCATGAGTGAGTAAAGCCCCCTAGAGGCCCATATCTTAGGCAGCTAGATAACTATTCAAAGACTTGTTCACTCTTTTCAAAGCCATGTGCTTTTTCACTTGGATTGAGTCATTTCCAGTGCTGGTGAAATTTGAAAACTCAGACACAGTTTTAGAGGGTGTGTTACATAATTTTCTTTCCCTTCGCTGATTTTTGACACTGGGAGATTTTTTACATTTATAATTTACAGGGACAATTTATGATTTTTATAGTATATTCAATGTGAGAGCAGTAGAATATGTTTCAACAGTTGCTGGGAAATAATTAGTTATGGTTTCAAATGAAGTTCATACAATGTAATGGGTTAGACCAACAAAGGCAAAAGTACACAGTGTCATCTGCATAGATAATTAAATGTAGAAATGTAGAAACAGGTGAGATTGTCTTCATAATAAAATATTAAATTAAATTTTAAAAATTCAGTTTGTTGTATGTTGTGTGTGTGTGTGTGGAGCCCGACTTCAGATGGCTTCCTCACTCTTTAACTTCCTTATCTAGTTATATATCCACACTTTTAATAATAATATATTCAAAATTTGAAAAATATGTGTGTTTATATAAGTATACTATCATCTTAATCTATACAAAGTTAAATATATGAGTACATGATCTCAGAACTGACCACAGGATATTAGATACCTGAGATTATAGAAGTCACAGATCTTGAAAGAGAAGCTACAACCAGAATGTCATGTATCCAGCATAATTCTTGGCTACATCCTAAATATTTATCTTATGTCTACTGATAAGTATAGTTCTCAGTCCTTATTAAGTAAGCATCCCTTTGCCTCAACTGGAGAACGCTGAGAAATGACCTAACCTGTTACTTGTTTTCGAGATAGGATGACTCTCTGAACTAGTGTTTGCTATACTGACTCGTTTGCAAGACCAGGAACTCTCCTGTTCATATTTCCTCAACATTATGTGGGTGCTTGCTGGAGATTGATGTCAGGTTCTCGTTTTGTATGGTCACTGTGTGGCTCATTAAGCCATATGAGCAGCTCACAAAAACTTTCTAATAAAGTACATTACATTCTTTGACTGCACATTTTTAAAGAATTACACAGGATAAATGAATTTTATAATCCTGTGTTACCACTTGTGAGTGGTAATGAACTTATTGACTGTATGTATAATACTTCTAAACATTTCTGCAAGAATTGATGATGTTGGCTGGGGGCTTCTAGTGTCTCTTGGTAAACTAGCACAGGGAAAATATGAGCTCGTAGATTCAATTTCCCAGCTCCAGATGTGCATAAACAATTTAAGCCTCCTAAGTGTGCCCTGAGAGAGAATCTTCTTTCCTACATTCAGAGGACTGAAATTCTGAGAAACAAACACAAGCTTTCTTCCTAAGACTGGCTGATTTACAATGCAAGTTTAGGTCTCAGCCTGGAAGGGGTTCTGCTGTGAAGAAATGGATGGAGAAGTGGAGTGGGGAGAGAGCTGGGAACAATGGAGGGAGGGGAAATGTATCCGGACATATTGTACGAAAGAAAAACTTACTAAAAACAAAACAAAGCACCAAAACAAACAAAGCAAGCTATTCTTAAGAGGGCCCACAATATGCACATTGTTTTCCTGACTGGAGCATTGAAAGTTGTTATGTTTGAAAAGTCTGAATGGAAGGGACCGGAGCTGCATCGACCTGGGAAAATAACGAACCGGCACCTACGTTATGTCTTCGGAGAGGTTGGTAGCTGATTGACTCCACCACTTCCCCGGTTAACTCGTGCAGAGGGCAGATGGAACTTTGAGAGCGACAGTTGATTGTTGCAAAGTTTAATTAAGCGGTCACTCCACTTGCAGCTGATGTTGCAGATGTGGTTTCTTTGCTTGATCAGATTAACCCATCTCTCGGTATCTGGTTTGTAGCTGTAGAGTTAGCAAATACTTTGTCCTCACCACCCATCAGACCACATGGAAGCAATTTCCTTGCAGCTGACAAAGTCAGTATATATGGCTGAATATTCACAGACTTCCCTCAAGGGTATATTAATCCTCTAGGCTCTGTTTTCAGGAATTTGATGACTTTTTTTTTTTTTTTTTGCAAGGTATCTCAGTGGTCCACGACATTGATCACTGATAAAATATTTATTGGACCAAGAGAGAATAACCACCTAATCTTTTCTAGAGTATTTTTAGAGGATATCAGAAGATGGGAAATAAATTTAATAATTCAACACCTTTCTATTTCACAATTTTAGTGGTCCAGTGATGAGTGGCATGCATAGATATTTCTCCTAACCAGGGGGTGAGGGGATTATTCTATTGTCAAGAAAGGAAGACCCCAAGAACTTGTAGTTTTGAGGGGGCCTGAAGCTGAATTACGTCCTTCAGCACACACACGCGTATGCTCACACACACACTCACACACCACAGACACACAAATACCCATGAGGTTATGAAGACATAATAAGAAATATGAATACACAACCCCAAATACCCATGAGTTCTTTGACTACAATACCCTCAGCGACAGCTCCAGGTAGACTGTCTCAAAGATGCAGGATTTACAATACTCCAGTACCTCCCCCACTTCCTTAGGAACCTGAGCTATGCATGCCTGCTCGCCTGCTCCAGCTACCTGCTCTCTCACTGCTGCCTGCCTGGCTCCAGGGACTGATTCCCTACTGTTAAAGCTGTCGCTTCTGTCTCCGTCTGGCAGAAAGGAGCGAAACCATGACTTTCTTCTCAAGGCAGTTTATTCAGGAACCTTTCTTTCTGCATGAAAGCAGCAATCTCTCTTTTCTTCCCTTCATTCTCCCACCCAGCCCCCGAGCACACTCCCTTATATCCTCCCTCAACTCCGCCTCCTCAGTCCAGACTGTGTAACCTCAGTTCATAGGTCCACGTCACATGGCGTGATCTTGCGTCATGGTGCGCCTGCGCAGCTCTCACAATGGACGTGGCTAGTTTCAGGTGTGTGATGAGGTCAGGTGCTCGTCATGAGACTTAGCTGCAGTCCCGGGCGCCATCTTGGGACTGCCGCCACACCCGCTCCCCACATAAAGCTGTAGTTTTCTTTTTTTCTTTCTCGAGAGTGTAATGCACTTATAACATTTTTCTCTTCTTTTTCCTTCTCTACCTTTTAACAAGAGCCTTAAAAAAATATTGGGTGTGGTGTGTTAAGCTCTACGAATAAGTACATCTAGCTTATGTGTACAATTAGTGCATCATGGAAGTGTTTAAAAACTCCCTGGAAAATAAAAAAGAAACCACCATAGCAGTCACTAACGTCTTCTTCTGCTGCTTCTCTGTCATTGTTTTCAAAAATCACCTTACATCTTCCCATAACTGTGAGCATTTCATGAGGTGCCGCAAGATTTCCTGGGCATCTATGTTGCCAAGTGCTTTATTTGTGAAAAGCAATTTATGATTTATTTTGCCCAATTATATTGCATTCCTTTCTCTGAGCAGTTTTTACTCCTCTCTGGCGCTTATGATGATGTGTATTGGTGGCAAGTCTTATTGCGGTGCCGGAGAAATGGAAACAGAGAACTGTCTTGTGTCAGAACGGCAGTCAGGGTTAGAGAATGTGTGTCAGATGAGTTATCTCTCTCTGCCACCAAATGTGGGTCTCAATTCTTCATGGAGACCTTAGGCAACTGTTAATCTTCAGTAGCAGGAAAATCCAAACCTAATCTTTTTATATTACCTCATTATTTCTGTTCATAAATGAAAATTTAATTTCTGTTATGGTTCTTAGTGCAGTCAACTGTTATATTATTAATTATCCAAGTGCTGCTAATGCCTAGGAATGATATTTTAATAAGGTTTAATCTCTTTTCCACATTCTAGTGTCTTCCATAATTATGTATGTCTCTGTTTTTCTCCTTTTTTATTTGCAAACATACCCAGCAGAGAAAACTGTAATTCCAAGTTGGCTTCATTTCTGAGACAGACTCATCACTCGTAATCCAGGCTCTGTGCAGTTTTTCAAAGGAAAAAGAAAAGAAATCAAAGAAAAGCAACTTTATTTCAAATACTAACTGTAGTCTTGAACTGCATCTTGGACTTGCTTTAAGATTTAGTATCTACACAGTTGCCAGAGGGTCTTTTATGCATTTGATGATCACTCTGGAAGTCTCTTTGGAAGGAAATTGTTTTGTGTATGACAAGAAACATAATTTTTGTTTTAAGTTATGCTCTAAGGAAGTAGAAGATTCTATATGAAGTTTATATGGACAAAATCGAGCTATTCCATTATATACACGTCAGTGTTATGCTCTTTTCTATCATTAAGCAGAAAACTGAGGTCTAAATGATTTTGATAATTCTTTCTTTTTCTTTAGGATGGAGACTCTATGATTTTCAATTTTCTTTTGCCACCCCATAGTGTTCATTCTGGTTCTCTTTGTCTCTCTCTTCTTTCTAGGGCACCTCACTTTGTAGCCCAAGAGTCAGTATATAGCTTAGGCTGTACTTGAACTCTTAGGTGGTCGTAGTGACTAGCACATTTTAGCTTCACTTCTATATAGGGGACTTGTATGTTTGTATTTATAATTTATCGCAGGAGCAAGGCTCTTAGCAGTACCCATAGACTGTCTCTTTAGGACATTTTTATTTCTCTCATGGCACTAGACACTGGTAAGAACCCATAGTAGAAAAAAGAGAAGCCTATGAATTCCATGAGGCTGAAGGTGAAATGGAGATTAAAACTACTCAGTGTATAAATATCTTAGGAAGATTCTATATACTCTGATTCTGGTTTCAGTACAAGTAATGTATGTGTGACATGTTCACACTAGTCTTCCAGCTAGCCTTTCTGTTGGTGCAGCAATGTCTTCTTGTAGCTTATCTTATAGGTAATAGGTAATCTACCCTCTGAAATGTTGTTTCTTAAAAGCACTACAGCATTTGCTAGTATTCCATCAGGAATTCCATTTTATCTATCTATCTATCTATCTATCTATCTATCTATCTATCTACCTATCCATCTGTCTATCTAACTATCATCTATCTATTGATCTATTTATGAACAGGGACTCATTATGCATACTGGCTGCCTTGGAACTTATTTTATAGACCAGACTTGCCTTAGAGTCACAAAAGCTTTGCTTGCCTCTTTCCCCTGCATGCTAGGACTAAAGGTTTGTGTCCTCATATTTACTAAGAATCTCTTTCTTAGATACATGTACTTTGTGGTGTCTAATCTTGCTCATTAATTTGATTGAATCTAAAATCACTAAGACCTTTGGGCAGGTCTGTATCCATGTTCCTCAGAAAGATTAACCAAGATTCCGAAGATCTCCTCTAGAGTTGTCATTACAATTCTAGGGAAAGAAAAAGGAATGTGCTTTTCCCTATTGGCTTTTCTTACTGCTTCTTAGTGCAACTGCTCTGTTCTTGCTCTGTTGCTGCTGCTGCTACTACTGACCCTGCCATTCTTTACTGGTGTTTTAACCCAGCTTCCTCAGACTCCAATGTGATCTGAAGATAAGTACTCACAAGAAGAGCTACAAGTCTTCTGTGGCAGATTCGGACAACTGAGACATCCATATTTTGGTGGTCTTAACAACTGCTGGGATCTCACTCTCTTCAGTGTACCAAAAGCCATTTTTGGATTACCCAGTGCACAACCTGTAAGCTAATATGTTTCATATCCATTACTCATATATTTGTTATTTCATATGTTCATTATTTCATGTATTCATCAAATGTATTTCATATATTTACCTAGTGTACACCCCGTAAGCTAATATGATTCATATACTTTGTGATATTCATTATTTTCATTATTCATTTTTCATATATTCATTATTTTACACATTCATTATTTTGGTTTGGTCCTCTAAAGAACCCGACCTAATACTACAAGCTTCTGTAGTGTAAACTACACTAGCATTCTATTAAATGTGAATTCATATTCGACACTATTCAGATGAAGCTACAGAGTGAGAAACAAAGGGAGTTCAGAGAATTAGAAACTAAAGTAAAAGGTAGTGGGAAAATTCTTCACCTTGATGAGCACCTGATGATTTTAATAGACGTTTCATATATGGACATCTATATCTATATCTATATCTATCTATTATCTATTTATCTATAATCTTCATCTTAATTTTAGTGCTAGCTATTCAATTGCATTACCTAAAATCACATCTTTAATGTATTTTAACCCTGAACATTCTCATACAATTTAAACAAGTCGTTCAAGAGAGGTCATGAAAGTTAATTGTGCTTATACAGTCTTCATGTATGAATAAAAATGTTACAGAATGGCAGAATACGCAAATTCTTTAATCGTTGACTTTAGAAGGTCATAGGACATAGCCTCTCATTATTCTTCGAAAATCTCACCCACTGACAGTAATCGCATTTCCTATGTAGGGAAGAAATAGATACAAAACGCTGGTTAGAAGCAGCATTTTGTAATGCTGATGGGACCTTACAGCTCAGTACCGACCCCCAGGCGGCTCTCACCGCAAAGCATCTTCCGTATTGAAAGCAGCAGGGGAATCCTATTCCACACCATTTCCCAAATCATTTCTCTTCTTTAGAAGAATGAATATCAACTGTGATGGGAAATTGAAGTCACAGTAAACCAAAAGGGAGGCGATTATGACTTGAAATCCTAGGAAATATCTAAGTCAAAGCTACTTTAAGATAATGAAAACATTTTACAAAACTTACTACACATATGTGTACTATCTATAGTGGAGTTTGTAATTATCCAGGGTTTTAGGCTTAAGAGTTTTAGGCTCAATAAATAATTTGTGTTATATATGTCCCATTATAAGATGGCAGCTTTTTATAATTTTAGAAACTATATAAAGCAAATATTTATCACATCTAAAGAATTAGTTTCTTATGATTATTTATTTCTAGTAGTGAAAGTAATGATTGAATTCCTTGGGGAGTTCAACGAGTTTGGATTTTCAACATGTCTTTGAGTCCTTCTCATAGGTTTGACCTACTCTGCTATAAAATACAGAAAAAGGGTACCTATCTTTAGCCCTTGCTTTTCTGATATGCTGCCTCCTCCTTTTCTTGTAATCTGGCTGTGTTAAAACAGGGATAAAAAACTGAATGGGTTGAAGGCATTGAAGAAGTCTTAACTGGTGGGAACAAAGACAAGGAGAAACAGTTTGCCCTGTAAGCTCGCTGCATCATCTATCATTGGGAATGAATAAATGTAATTTAAGCTGATTTTGAATTTTAACTGTTTTGCACAGAGAGGAAGTTCATAAAATACACAGGGGAAAGGAAATTACATTTAGCATAATATAATTAAAATCATTGATAACCTACAGTGTTATTTCAAGGATCTAATCTAGAATGATATTGAAGCCTTAACATAGCAAACAGATTCACAGAAGCTGAAGAAACATTTACCTTCAGTAAACACCTGGATTGGTGCTGTCAGTAGGCATCTCTCTTTAAAATGACAGATGTTTTTCAAGTGTCAACATTTCCTTCCAGAATACCAGTTTTGTCTGGTTGCCTTAATGACAGTGTTTAATTTGTTTAGATCGAACTTCAAGTTGATTGGTAAGAAACTGACTGATCAGTGTAAAGATCATGCCGTGGAGCCTGGCCTCAGTCAAACTTTGATACACAACACCCTCAAATATAATTTACTACTGGCTATAGATAATTTCTCAGTGAGCCTGAATACCTAGGTATTTAATAATCTAGGTGAAATCTGTTTCTGAGTGCCTTAGTCACAGGTACAGTTAGAGATTCTTTGGATAAATTATTTTCACAAATATTGAAAGGTAATTACCACCATGCTTTTTTGTGAAAAATGAGTTGAGTAATTGAAGAAGATATGGGAAAGTAAGACATGTGAAATGATACTTCAAAATTCTCTTGTAAGCTAATTAGAAAAAAGACGCTGTCAAGTGTATTTTGCATGATTTGATAGGAAACCTTTAAAAAGGAGACATAATACCCCTTAAATTATCTTATCAGCTGCTGTACATTATCCTGTTATTTTAGGCAAGATAATTGCATGGTAAACAGTATTAGCTATTCATTAGTTGTAGCTGTTTTCACTGATTCTTTCTCATCCAGGCAGATTTAATTTAGTGACAAGAAAAATACAGCAAATCAACTCTGTCATATGAACTGAGTAAACACAAGAATAAGTAAAGAGGAAATTACTCATACACCACGAGGACAGCCTATGTTTAAAGAATAAAATTTCTCACATTGGCTTACTTTCATCCTGCATTTGTTAGGTATACACATCCATACCAATTTTGTAGGTAAACACTGCTACAGGGATCAGCAACACAGGTGCCAAGTGACAGGAACAACCTCTAGTCAACTGACTGAGTGATACCATCCTGTGAAACATTTCCTGGAGCATTTTATGTTAGCATCCCAAACTTCTTGCTCATTTTTCTCTCTTAAACATATAATCTATAAGAAAATTGAGTCGTTGAGCTTTCCATGAATATTTGAAATTTATCATTTATGTACTTTTGCTTGAAATTTCCATAGAACCCTGAAGTTGAAATAGAAATATTTACTTTGACTTGAAGCAATAGGTATGTCCCTTCCAAATGGCTACATCAAGTTCCTTTATCGTAATGTGGCTAATTATTCATGTCTGTTATTACCTGTCAAGCTTTACTTTAAAATGTATATTTACAAACATAGGTAATTTGCATGATATGATAGGAAACATTTAAAAAGAGACATCCCTTATTTGTAACAATAATGTGGATACTGTAGATTTTCCCCTTCCTTCTCCTCTTGAATCCCTGTGGTTTCCTTCTAAGCAATGGACTGTATTGAGAAAGAGGAAACATAGCTGCAGCAAGCAGTTACTATCCAACCCAGCACATTAGTACATAACCAAGTGACCCTGGTTGGTAGCAACTGTGGTTACAGCAGAGAGAGTGACAGACAAAATACCCAGGGAATTCTAATTTAACTAATGACACCTATATCTTTATTTCCTAATAAGGATTTATAATTCTTCTAATGCTCAAATTAGGGAACTGAGTCAGCCCCTCATCCTTGCTTAGCTCACCTCCAAATGTTCCTATTAAGTCTTGGAACCAATGATCGAGCAAGACCATCCTAACCTCTTGATAATCAACCAGCTGGTTTTTTGGAACAGGTTGTTGGACAAATTGTTATCAGAACTAATTTACCCATTGGGAAAGAGCAGCCAGACTTTAGTTGATGTACCCAGACCAAACCTTCGGGTTGACTCAACCACATTACTGTTATTAACAAACAAAGGAGTAATGATCTGTTTTTCTCCCATGATCCTCAGAGACAAACAGGAATGGATTACGACCCAAGTTTTCTTTTTCTGGTTCTGGGGAAGCACCTGTCACTGACAAAGTGACAGAAAGTAAGACTTCCTATAGTAAAGCCAAAAATGCAAACACAAAGCAAAAGCAAACCAAGTATTTCTTTGGGAAAGGTGAGGAGATTCTGAATGAATATCCCCATCGGCCCTCGCCAAGTGGAGACCCAACTCATCAGGTTTTGTCATGATGAGAGCTCTCTGTGTTATTATCATGCACTTTCCTAGAAGAGGCTTGTCCACAACCATATGCGTATTTCCTTAATGATAATTATGAACAAAATGAAACACTACTGTAGATATTAGGTCTTTATAGTGTGAAATGGTAATTTATGTGAGACTTTTGCACTTTAAACTTTTGCATTCTTTGCCGTGTGTAAGCACACATGTCTTCTGATAGATGGCTCCTCTGAATAAACAGATGAGATGACAATCTGGAATTTCAACACCTTAGGGAAACTTGAAGCAAATCAGAATTTAGATGGGAAGGGAATTTCTATGACTATTGAAAAGAAGAAACTTAATGGTATATAAATTTAATTTTATATCATAGAATCATTTCATTTCATGGAAAATGAATTAAATTCTCAATTCCTGAGAAATAATGCACTTAATTTAGAAGAAAGTGATCTTTTGACTAATTTTCTTTATTGTAAGAATATATAATTTATTCTTAATATAAAACAATGTATATCAAGAGCAGGGATATTTATTCAATATAATGCTCAAAATTTTAACTATAGTAGCAATTAGACAAAAGAAAGCATAGGGATAAAATTCGGAGAGGAAGAAATCAAACTGTCTCTATTTTTAGATGACCTTACAGAAGCTTCCAGAAAACTCTTAAATCTAATAAGAAATGTAAAGTTTAAGGTTAGAAGATCAATATTAAAAGGAAGTACCTTTTGTATATGCCAAAAAATGTACCCTCAGAGAAAGAAATTAATAAAATATTTCATTCACAATAGTTCTTTCCCTCAAATTAAGTTTCCTGGAATACATGTAACTAAAGAAATGAAAAGCCTCTACAACACAAACTTAGTTCACATCCCAAATGCGGCCTCCTCTACCAGCCCCTCCCCCATTCTCCTGTTCTCCTCTGACAGGGTGGGGACCCACTCGGTATCCCTCCACCTTGGCTCATGAAGTCTCTGAAAGATTAATTGCATCCTCCCCATTGAGACCAGAAAATGCAGCCTCGTTGGGGAACAGATTCCATAGTCTGGCCACAGCTTTAGGGACAACCCCACTCCAGTTGTTGGTTGAAGACTGAGCTGCACGTCTGCTACGTATGCGCATGCCCATGTATGCTCTTTGGCTGGTGGCTAAGTGTCTGAGCTCTCAGGGATTCAGCCTAGTGACTCTGTTGGTCTTTTTGTGGAGTTCCTTTCCCCTTCAGGGCTTTCAATCCTTTCCCGGATTCTTTTGTAAGAGTACTTGATCTTTGTCCAATGTTTGGCTGTGGGTCTCTGCATCTGTTTCTGTTAACTTCTGGGTAGAGCATCTCAGAGGACAGTTAAGTGATGCTCCTGTTTGCAAGGATAACATTGTGTCAATAATAGTGTTGGTGCTTGCCCATGAGATGGGTCTCAAGTTGGGCTGGTTATGGTTGGTCATTCCTTCAGTTTCTGTTCCATCATTGTCCCTAATTTTTTTAGACAGGACAGATTTTGAGCTGAATGTTTTGTGGGTGGCTTGGTGTCCTTATCTATCCACTGGGGAGTGCTGGTGACTACAGGAGGTGGCATCCTCAGGTACCATGTCTATACTGTTAGGCATCTTTGCTAAGGTTACCTGCATTGACTCCTGGGTGCCTCGTTACATCCTAGTCGCTGGTACTTCCTAGAGAGTCCTACCATCTCCCCACTCCCAGCAGCTGCAGGCTTCCACTCATTCTCCTGGCCCTCTGGCCCACTCTCTTATTTCTCCCCACACTGATTCCTGTCTCCTTTTTCTCCCCTTCCCTCCTCATACCCAGTTCCCTCCCTCTCTCTCCTGTGTTAGTCTCCCTTCTAAGTGTCATTCAAGCATTCTTTCTTGGGCTTTCCTTCCTTCTTGTTTCACTTCTTTGGGTCTGTGGGGTATATCATGGGTATCCTGTACTTTATGGCTTATAAGTGACTATTATCATGTCATTTTGTGCCTGGGTTACCTCACTTAGGATATTTTCTAGTTCCATCTATTTGCCTGCAAATTTCATGAAGTCCTTGTTTTTAACAGCTTAATGATATTCCATTATGTAAATGAACTACATTTTCTGTATCCATTCTTTGGTTGAGAGACATCTCAGTTATTTCCAGTTTCTGCCTATTATTAATAAAGCTGCTATGAACATAGTGGAACATATATGCTCGTGGTATGGTGGAGCTTATTTTGTGTATATGCCTAGGAGAGGTATAGCTGGATCTGCAGGTACAACTATTTCCAATTTTCTGAGAAACCAATAGAGTTTCCAGAGTGGTTGAGTAAGTTCCAATCCCGCAAGCAGTAGAGGATTGTGCCCCTTTCTCCACATCCTTGCCAGCATGTGTTGTCACTTGAGTGTTTGATCTTAGCCATTCTGATTGCTGTAAGGTGAAATCTCAAGGTCATTTTGTTTGTATTTTTATGATGACTAAAGATTTTGGACATTTCTTTAACTGCTTCTTAGCCATGTAAGATTATCCTTTTGAGAATTTTCTGTTTAGCCCTTTACTGCATTTTAATTGGGTTATTTGATTTGTTGAAGCCTAACTTCTTGTGTTCTTTATATATTTTGGATATTAGCCCTCTGTTGAAGGTACAGTAGTAAAGATTATTTCTGTCAAACAGAGAACGCTCTTCAAGACACAAGGGTAGGTAAGTATGCTCTTAACAGAACTCCAGTAGCACAGGACAGGCAGCAAGCATTAACACATGGGGAATTAAAAACAAAATATTTCTTCAGAGCAAAGGAAGCTATCAGCAGCTCCCACAGAGAATACACAGAATGGAAGAAAATTGTCACTTTACTTCAGACAAAGGTTGAATATCCAGAATTTAGAAAAAACATGCAGAAATTAAATACAAAGAAAATGAAATTGCCAATCAACAAACGGGCTAAAAAAAGGAGCAGTCTTCAAAAGAGTAAACACAAATGCCTACTAATTATCTGAAAATATGTTCAACATCCTTTGTCCTCAGGAAAATGAAACTGAAAACTTGATTTGCTGCCCCACCCTTGTTAAAATAGCCATCCTGAAGAAATCTCAGAATAAATGCCAGAAATGATGTGGGAACAGAGGAAATTAAAAAAAAAAAAGGAAAAAACACAGCCCCATATTTACCTTTATACATATGTCCGCATTTTAATACTTAGAGATAAAAACATGTACTGGTTGTGACTTTCCACCTTTCATGACATTTTTATGAGCTATCTCTCCTGCATCTCTTCTATCTACTCTGTATATGTCCATCCTCTAGTAGCTATCAGTAGAACTAGTCGTACCATATACAGATGGAAAGCATCCTACATGATGAACGTTTAGTTCCATGACAGTACCATGAGGAACACTAATGTGAGAGAGGCAGAAGCAATTCTTGACTATTCCTGTGGCTGTAAAAATATCTCCCAGTGGGACAGAAGGTGTTTCTCAGTGGTTAGAAGTATGTGTTTCTCTTGCAGAGAACCTGAGTTTTGTTTTCAGCACCTACACGAGATGGATCTAAAGTTCTTATGTTGTGGTTTGCCCTGAAGTTACTGTATTTTGATGCTAATTCCACTGCCCCAAGGACAGCTGCATAGGTCAAGGACTCAGAACTCAGGTGACTTCACCAGAACCACCTCTCCATTGAATTTGTAAAGTACTGGTGAGGGGCAGGTACAGGATAGAAGGAGGCCTGTCATTGGAGGAGAAGGAAGGATGGGCGGGAGAGAAATTTGAAGGAAGAGGAGGAGACTAAGGGAGAGAGGAAGAGACAGGAGGGAGGGAGGGGAGAAGCCGTGGCAGGATAAGATGGCAGGTGATGTTAAGATTCTGCTCTGTGTATTCACAGGTTGTTATTAATGTTCTCAAAGGATGGATGGTACTGGGCTTTGTATGTTTAAGTGGGCAATTATATCATACCAATTGGGTCAAAGATTATTGTGTTGTGTGTTCTTTTATGTGAGGGTTTGAGTGTAGGAAAGTGTGTGGTTGGGCTGTGTTTCCGCCAAGATATCTAGCAGATACCTTGGGCACCGTGGTGCGGACCTAGCAGATAAAGGACAACCATACTTTTTTATTTCTATATTTTTACGACAACATTCTTATAACTCTAGCTCCTTGGGATTTAACACACTATCCTGGCCTCTCTTGGCAACAGCAAGTCCATGCACAGACACACTTATAATTAAAAATAATTAAAAATATTTCCAATATGAAGATTTTTATTTTTGAGATTACAATATAGTCTCATCATTTCCTTCTTCTCTTTCTTCCCTGTAATTCTTCCCATATAAACCAACCCCACTGTCCTTCTTCAGATTCATAACTTCATTTCCATTAATTGTTGTCACATATAGGATGTGTGTTTCTCTAAATACATAAATACAGTAAAAATTCCTATGAATCACAATGAAATCTTCTTAAGGTAAAGAAGTATAAATATATAAATGAATTTTGAGCTGGATAAATCCCAGGCAATATTGCTTAATTCTTTCTAATTTTTAAATTTCTTTTTATCACAACATTAATTGGCTTTTTGTCCTAAAGTCAGAGGACACTTTGTCTCTCAAACTTATGTCTTCATTTTAGGGGATCCCCTTACTGTTAGTACAATAAAAGTAGATTTTGTTCAAATCTTACATGGTCAGATGGAAATCAAAGGGTCTCTTGGCTCTTCTACCTCTATGGATTAACCATCAGCTCTAGGAACCTCCTAGGACAGGGCTCTGCTATCTTTAAACCTTGTCTTCCAGGTACAAAGTTTGGAGTAATGGAGAGAATAAGGAACCACAGAGAGGCTTTTAGAGGCCATCCCTAGAAATGATCCACAACATTTTGTTTATACTCCATGGAGAACAATCACATGATTCCAAGATAACACTAACAAACATATCCAAAAATTTCTTGTGAGCCCAGCACGTTGTAACACAGAGCATCCATGTCTAAATTACATGAGACCCTTAAAGGTATAGTCAAAATATAAATGCGTTCATTCCTTCAACCAGTATCATTAAGTAAACTTATAAAGTCATTTTAGCCAATTATGGTCTTGTGCCATACAACAGTGACTCCATAAAATTATACATAATAGAGCTGAAAATTTCCTATTTGCCCAGTAATGGTACAATCATCAAAGCATCATGATTGAATGAAGTATTCTGATATACTAATTTGAGTCTAAATAAAGGTATTTCAGTGCTACTCATGTAAAACTATGTACATAGAAATAGAATTATATACAGCATAAAGCAGTTAACCCCTGATGCTAATAATTCATTTTGTAAATGGGGCATACATTTACAACATTGTGATTGTAACTGTAAATTTAGACTGTACTTCTTGTTTTCAAAACATCTCTTTAATCCCTTATTTCATGGACATTAGGAACAGCCTTATGTAGTTTCTATTTATTTTTATTTTTATTTTTTTATGTTAACACACATGACAGGAGTAAAAAACACACAAATTCATCCAGTCACCAGCCATTCAATTGGACCTGGAGTCACAAGCAGTATTTTGTGTTAGGTAATTGAGATTGCACTGCGGGTGCCTTACCTCCCTACACATTGTGACTATTTCCCACCTTACCTCCCAAGTATCAAGCTATCGAGTATTTTAATAACTAAGACCATACCGCACAAACTCAATCTGCCAGACAAAAATTGAATTCTTGCCTGCCTTCCTTGGAGACAAAATTTTCATGAAGACTGCAACAACAGCAGGCATCGACACATTGGCAGAGATACAATAAACATTCACCATTCCCTTAATGCACGATTTAAAATGAGAGTTAAAGCATCAGCCAACAGGAACATAGTATGTTTAAGTTCCTTATTAGACATATAAGTAAGGATTAACATGGTCCTATAGTGTAGTCAGAGACACCAACATCACAAGTTGGTTATTTCTTATTTCATTATACAGTGTTACCTCCAAACATCTATAAAGAATTTTATGCATACAAATCTACCAGTATTTTACCAAAACTGCACATATAGATCTGTGATTATTATTGAAAAGCATCTGGTAGATGTGGAGATACTAACAAAATGATCTACCATTACCCCTTCTCTTCTGCCTCTGCACCATTTAGTGAATTGACTTCTCAATTATTTTAGCTGCAAGAAGTTGATTAAAAATGTCACTCCCAGAAGATATTCCTAAACAATGGAACTGCCTTTCATGTTGGTAGCTCAGCATAATGCTAAATCAGAGCAGCTTCAAGCCGTGTTTTCTGCCTTGTCTTATGCATTCGTTCCATTTGACTGTTTCTGAGTTGCAAAATCTATTGTTCTATATAAAATGCTCTCATCACTTTTCTGTGTTGTAATAATGAATTATCATATCTCAGTGAACATATTAGCCACCTTTTCATCAGTGTGATAAAACACTTGAGATAATCAATTTTTATGAGGAAAATTTGAAATTGGCTTAGAGTTTTAGAATTTGCTATCCATGCTTCATGTGTGGTCTATCACACCATGCCAAGAACATACAGCAGCCAAGGAGCATAGAGAATGAAGGGACTACCATCCCATAATATCCTCCACAAGCATGCCATTGATGATTTAATTTCCTCTTACATAACCTGATTTCTAAAGATTAAGCTCTCCAACTCTTACCTCAATCTAGCGACCAGCCTTAGTGGAACACTGTAGATCCAATGATAGGAAGGGAAATCCTGGAGATTCTGGAATTTGTTATGAAATGGGAGGAAATATGGGTATATTGGATACCTAATTTATGTTTGACATATGAAATGAGTGCATCATTGCATGGCTAAGCCTTTATCTGAGGGATCTGTTACCTTTGAGTACTTAATGTCAAATCGAATTGATCTATTGTTAAACAGTCAATTGTGTCAGAGAAATTAGCAACTACGGCTGTATAAAATGTTGTATTTTCTTTGGGTGAAAAAAGAAAAGAAAAGAAAACCAGCTCAAATCTTCAAAGAAGTAAAAGTAAAACTTGCTTTGCCTTAAAATTCCATTTAGCTTTACTTATGAAAAGAAGAAATAGCAAGCATCCTTAGTATAAGTTATGCTTTATCACCATTGGTGCAGAGACCCGTGCAAGCTGTGTGAGTGCTGCCTTGTCTGTGTTCTAATGTGCATCTGCTCTCTTGCGTAGAAGACCTTGTTTCCTTGGTCACTGGCATTCACACTGACTCTTACAATGTTTTGCTTTCCTTGAGCCCTGAATGGAAGGATTTGATGAAGAAATACCATTTAGCACTGAGAGTTCCAAGGTAGAATTTCCAGAGCATAAGAGAACCTCCTCTCTGCCCATTCAGTTCTGGGTCTCTGTAGGTTCCCATCAACTGTAGGTAGAATCTCCTGTGGTGATTGATAAGCAGGACACTGATCTGTGGGTATAGGAGACTGTAACTGAGTCACTGGAAGCCATTTTATGTCTATGTCCCTTTAACAGAACAGTATTTGATTTTTCCCTGGCTCCATGGCCTATTAGTTTTAGGTTTTTGACCATCTGAACAGTATTTGGCACAGGTCAATCCATATGGAGTCTCATTGCTGAGAAGGAAGTTGACAGAAGCCCCAACTCTAACCTAGAAGGTATCTCTAATTGATAACCACTTGTAAATGAGAAATTATTATCTACACCAGAGTCCCACTGTGTATAAAAAACATGTTTAAGGGTAGGCCCCACATCTAGAAGGCCAATACAACTCAATGGCATTCATGGGAGGTTTATTATTATTATTATTATTATTATTATTATTATTATTATTATTATTATTCCCTATCTATCTATCTATCTTTCTTTCTTTCTCTTTCTCTTTCTTTCTTTCTCTTTCTTTCTTTTTTCTTCCTTCCTTCTTTCTCTCTTTCTTTCTCTCATTCTTTCTTTCTTTCTTTCTTTCTTTCTTTCTTTCTTTCTTTCTTTCTTTCTTTGTCTCAATGCTTCATCCGGGATTTTTGCTTATATATTATGTTATTTTTTGTTTCCATATTGTGGCTTCCACTTTTGATGTAATGGGTTTTCTGTGTGTTCTAATGTGTGTCTCTGCATTTGTGTTTGTTTCTCATACTTATTGTTTGCCCGATTTTTCTTTATTTGCACTTATCTCATTTATATTCTTTTATTTTTATCATAATTTTAGATGTCTATTTGTTTTCTAATGTTAGATAGAAAAATATAACATAGATTTGGGTGGGTGGGGATGATCTGGGAGATGTTCAGAGGGAAACCATAATATGAAGAAATCAATTTTCAATAAAAATATATTTTAAATAGCCAAATGTATAAAATCTACAAAAGCCAAAAACACAAATTCAAGAAAACAAGTGTTAAAAATGAGAAGAAATTCTATGGACTACAAAGGATGAGTCTGTCATAAAAGATTATATGAAAAGCCCCTGAAAATTAAAAATAGAACTCCCTTATGGAAAAAGATGACTCATGGATACAGAAGAAACAATCGAGGCACATCATTCCTGGATACTGTAAGTATTTAGTTACAGTTCATTGTGTGGAGAGGGAGAAAAAACAGCCTTGTAAATAAAAGAATATATCATTGTTAGAGTCTGATATTTAGAATTTGTGGTATGAATATGAAATTGGTGTCTAAAAAATACTGACAC
Organism: Rattus rattus; assembly: GCF_011064425.1. Classification (NCBI taxonomy): domain Eukaryota; kingdom Metazoa; phylum Chordata; class Mammalia; order Rodentia; family Muridae; genus Rattus; species Rattus rattus. The sequence continues at coordinate 61,027,735 of NC_046157.1, read as the reverse complement.
AGAAAGACAAGATTATCAATATTATATTGGAGAAAACAGTGGATTTTGAGAGGATTAGGACATTCCAGGATGACAGAAAGGAGGTAAATAAGAAGAGAGCTTCAGATGTAGAAGAAATCTTTGACAGTTCCCTTCTGTATACTCCATCAAACATGCATTTTATAGAGTGATGGGTTCTCTCTACTGTCAGTATTTCATTCCACATGTTAGAAAAATGGGGAATGATTGGCCAGGGTGAGTGAATGATTGATAGAAGTGACTTAGATAAGTCATCTGGGACCTTTTATCCATGTAGTGCTTGGCTCTGTATTACTTGGCATATTACTAAAAATGCTGCAAGAGAATCAAGCAGGTAATTGCCACAGGCACAGAACGATTACAGTGAGTATGTGATGGCCCTCTCACAGTTTTTTTGTGCAATACATGCTAGCAACAACTTCATGCAGGATTTTAGGGTTTGCAAACATATTTGTAAAATGCTGGGTTTAAAAATGGCATTCTATAATATGGTGTGATACTTTATGTTGAATACTTTAATCTGAAGAAAATTTGAAAGCCCCAGGGGCATAGTCCCTGCCTGCCCTCCACTTCTGTGTCTCTCACCATTTTTCCCTGAGAAGCAGGCACAGTGAGAGGGATTCCTTTCCTTCAACACGAGTCATATAAATTAGAAATGTCACTCTGTCTTTCTGTGCTTTTCTATTGAATCTTGTTATATGCCAAGTTTAAAGAGACCTTTAGGTTTAAATGCTCTCTCTCTCTCTCTCTCTCTCTCTCTCTCTCTCTCTCTCTCTGTAAGGAAAGTAGAAAGACGACCAAGAGATGTATCTTTCAGCACATGATAAAGTCCTTCTTCCTGATCATAAAGTCCTCCTCATAAAGTTCTTCTTCCTGGTTGCAAACTGTAGTCTTTCCATTGTACAGATGCTAAAACTGTAACTGGTGATCACTTTAGAGTCACTGTTCCATGGCTTTCAATCCTGAGAACTGCTATCTCCTAAAAGCTGCAATATTGTCCCAGAGGAAGGAATTGCTCTCTTCCAACATACGTATTTTTAGAAGGGTACAATCAGTCCACTGCAGTTGGCTTGACCTTGAGATGCCGTTCCAGCTTGCCTCTGTAGCCAAATAGACAATGCTTCCATGCTGTGTTTCATTCGTTCTGTACAACTTTCAGGTAATTTTTCACTGTGCAACAGATAGTGCTCAGGGCTCTGCACATGCTAGAATGTCACTCTGTTAGTGAGGCACACTCCTCCTCCTCTCTGTGGTTTTGTTTGTTTCATCTCCTGCATGTAGAGTTCTCTGCAGAGTAATTTCTCCTGGTTAACATTTTAATATGCATCATATCTCTGTTTAGAGTTCACAGCTCGATTTCCTTTCTAGGTCCTCAAAGACTGAGCTGTGTTTTTCCTCTCAGGTACTAGCTGACTCCAGGAAGTATACCACATCAGCGTGGTACATCCTCACATGTAATGAATGACAAGACTTCCTCACTGGCTTCATCTGTGACCATTTTCTGTCTGTTTGCCTGTTCCTTCCTTCAGGATGGGTTTACACAGTTTTTCAAGCTAAAGGTAGATTCCCAGTGAAAGTTTGATTTCAGTCATCCCAACCCTACACCCAAACTTGGGTAGAAGTAGTATCAAAAAAATATTCCTTCTACTCATTCAGAAAAGTAGGTTAATATTCCATGAGAGGAATAATCTTTGAGAAGTTTCTGAGATGTTATAGCATTTCCTCTTCAACTCCTTTAAAACATTATGTATTTTGTGTTGTTTACTCATTTTAACATTGCTCTTTGAAGAAAAAAATTGAAACATATACCCTCATTATACTACATGCAATATATGAACTTAGCTTAATTTCTGTTGCTACTAAGACAGATAAAATATATCTTTACCTGTATTGATACCTCTAATGTCTTAGAGTCTAGAGTAGTTAGGAACATGAAGTCTTTCATATGCAATATTCATTTTATGTAAGGGAGAAAGAAAGGAGGGGGTGGGGAACAAATGTAGGAACTCCATAAAGTTTTGCTGATTAAGGCATCAGTTCATTAGTTTGGAAACAACTGATCTTTTTGGCTTAATATAAAGATAGACCTTTTTAGCGGGTCTGCTTTTGCATGCACTTACAATATAGTTTTCTTCATAAGTACCTAACTAGCACCTTCGTTATCCCTGGGCTAAATCTTTCTACTTATTTACATGGGATTGTACATATTTTTGCATGTAAAATTTTAAATAAATTATGTATGTCATTATTTTATCCCCTGCTTTCCGATTGGCCATCTCTTATTCTTTTGATATTGCTTTGTATAAACTTAGAATAAAGCAGAACAAAATATGTCCCGCACTGAGGATTAGGGTTTAGCATAGAAATTGTTTGTGATGCAAACCTTCAGGCTTTGCCATTCTTTAATAACGTTCACCATTTCCAGTGATTTAAATAAAGTCATGTTCTTGGGCTAACGTTAGCTTGGCTCGCAGTGTAAAGCACTAGGATGTAGAAATCAGTAGGTAAAGCAGATATGAATTTTCATTATACACATTAGCAGAGTTGATCAAGTCATCCTGTTCTCTGTATAGCTTTTGCTTTAAACTTTTATGAATAAAAGTTGCCAGTAACAACTGCATTAATAAAACATCGAAGATTTTATTTTTTTTCTCCTGCATAATCTGTATTTTGTGAGACAGGGACCAGTGATTTTGTTTGAGAAGAGTCAGCTTCCGTGTATCTGAGTGGAACTCAAATTTTATCACTTCTTTCATTTATAAGCTATCCAATTTTAAGTTACAAATTTGATAAGACCTTAAACGATAAAATTATTGCTATATAATATTTTAATAGAATGAATGCCATTTAAAGTTACTGTCATAAAAATGAGACCTAGTCCACTTCTAGAAGAATTTAATTCCATCATAAAGCTGAGGGTTGTACTGCTTTAACCCAATAACCTGACCCTAGAAAATGCTATCATGGAAAACATTGAAAATGGTGGAGATGGAAATATGTAAGATGATTTCAGAGAAATTTAGGGAAAAAAGTAGAAACAAGTGAATTTTAATAGATAAATTCAAGTTTCTGAATTGAAACCAACTAGTTCTTGTTATTTAAAATATATGTTTTCCTTGTAGCCCCTACATATTTTCTAAATGATGATATAAAGAAAACCATTTCTATCTTATTGAACCTCCAATTTAAGTAAAAGATTTTAATCATTTTTTACTTATATGTATGAGTGTGCTTTTCTGAGGGTATATTATATACATGAAAGTGAACCTGGTGGCCAAAAGATGATTGATCAGAACTCAAGTACTCTGAAAGAGCAGTGTTTTTTTCTTTCTTTCTTTAAAAAGGATAGCATTTCATTGGTGCTGGCTTACAGCTTCAGAGGTTCAGTCCATTATCATCATGGTAGGATCATGGCAGCATCCAGGCAGGTATGGTGCAGGAGGAGCTGAGAGGTCATCTGAAGGTCACCAAGATAAAGACTGACTCCCACGTGGCTAGGAGGAGTGTCTCAAAACCTACCTCTACAATGACATTCTTCCTTCAAAGGGTCACTCCTAATAGTGCCACACAAAATTCCAGTCACAGTGGATGGGTGGGGCCTGTTCACTCTATTTAACTTGCTTTAAGCTAATCAGATATAAGACCCTACACTTGAATACAGCCACATTCATAGGGACTAAGGAATAAGGTGTCATTGTACCAGCAGAGAGGGTACAGAGTACAGCTGATAAAGGGTCCTTCAAAAACCCATCACTTAACAAATGTTTTGTCTTCTAAGGTTAAGAGCAAAAATATTCCACCTCTCACTGTATTAGTCGCTTTCTTGTGTCGATAGTCCACTTTGAGGTGAGCATCTCTCCTATCCATTCTTGTCCCATCACCAAGCATCAATGCCAATTGTTTTGGAACAATGGTTACTTACACCTCCAGTATAAGCTCAGGTGTTTGAGCCTGCTGGGCAAGGCTAACTGTCCTGAAGTTGTCTGGAGATGGTTTCAGGACTTTTCAAGAAGAAGCTATGTAGTCAACAACAATACTTCCCAAAGTTTCTCTATGGCAGGCTCCCTGCTCACCACTGGGTTTATAATGATTGCAGTGTCATGACTATGGTCTACATTTCTAATGAATAAAACCTGTGTCATGCTCGGAGGTACCATGTCTAGATCTGTGTCACAAAGCTCACTCCTGTATATGAGTGGGAGTAGGTTGGTGATACAGGGCAATATCACACACAGGTACATACGTAAGGATTTAAATTACTACACCAGGATAGTGAGATCCTCTCATGTATTCTATACACAACCCCACAGAAATGGCCAGAGACAAGGCCAGGTAACTTCTCTTAACTGCTTAAAGGACTTGCTTTCCTCTCAGAGGTGTGATCTCTCTTTCTCTGAGATTTGTCCTGTAGTATATTCTGTCCACAGTACTTTATGACTCTTTGTGAGGCCCTACTGAGAGCTGCAGGGTAGGTAATGTTTGTTTATGTATATGTCTGTATAGTGTATATGGTATGGATGTGTTTGTGTGTATGTGCCTACATATGAGTGTGAGTGTATAAGCTAGAGGTCAAGATCAGGTGTCTTCTTCAATTTCAATTCCTCTTATTCTCTGAGGCATTGTTTCTTTTTTTTGTTGTTTTTTTTTGTTTTTTTTATTAGATATTTTTTATTTTTATTTTTTTTATTAACTTGAATATTTCTTATATACATTTTAGTGTTATTCCCTTTCCCGGTTTCGGGCAAATCCCTCCCCCCCCCTTCCTTATGGGTGTTCCTCCCGACCCTCCCCATTGCCGCCCTCCCCGCAACAGTCTAGTTCACTGGGGGTTCAGTATTAGCAGGACCCAGGGCTTCCCCTTCCACTGGTGCTCTTACTAGGATATTCATTGCTACCTATGAGGTCAGAGTCCAGGGTCAGTCCATGTATAGTCTTTAGGTAGTGGCTTAGTCCCTGGAAGCTCTGGTGGCTTGGCATTGTTGTACATATAGGGTCTCGAGCCCCTTCAAGCTCTTCCAGTTCTTTCTCTGATTCCTTCAACGGGGGTCCTATTCTCAGTTCAGAGGTTTGCTGCTGACATTCGCCTCTGTATTTGCTGTATTCTGGCTGTGTCTCTCAGGAGCGATCTACACTTCTGCACTTCTTTGCTTCATCCATCTTGTCTAATTGGGTGGCTGTATATATATGGGCCACATGTGGGGCAGGCTCTGAATGGATGTTCCTTCAGTCTCTGTTTTAATCTTTGCCTCTCTCTTCCCTGCCAAGGGTATTCTTGTTCCCCTTTTAAAGAAGGAGTGAAGCATTCACATTTTGATCATCCGTCTTGAGTTTCATTTGTTCTAGGCATCTAGGGTAATTCAGGCATTTGGGCTAATAGCCACTTATCAATGAGTGCATACCATGTATGTCTTTCTGTGATTGGGTTAGCTCACTCAGGATGATATTTTCCAGTTCCAACCATTTGTGAGGCATTGTTTCTTACAGAATCTGAGAACCTTGCAGATTTGGCTATGCTGGCCATCCAATGAGTTCCAGGGAGTTCCTCTCCCACTCCACACAGCACTGGGCATCCCCAATCTTTAACCCCTATCCTGCTTTTGCCTTTCATGATGCTGCAAAATTTGCTTTACTTTTCTAAACCTTTCTTTTCACATTGCTAAATGTCTACTTAACAAAGATGTTCTTTTACATTTGAAACTCAAAAAGGCTTGTGTTTTGAGGGCAAGGGTAAGGGTCATAGCTCCTGGCCTAGCAGATGAGCGTTTCCCATGATTTAGAGTCTACCTTAATCTTCATCGTATTTGTTTTTAGAGTAACTGAGGAGACGTCTGGAATGGCAAAGAGCTGAGGCAGCAATAGAGGCTATACAGAGATGGGAGGCTGCAGTGGGCTTTGTCCCATCAGAGACCGACGTGGGCTTTGCCCCGCTAGAGGCTGCAGTTAGCTTTGATTCACCAGACGCTGTAGTAATCTTTGTTCTGTCAGTGGGTTCCAGGATAGCTCTGCTTCTGACCACATAGAGAACTATTTGAAGGACCCATTCTCCAGGATTCTGAGACTAGTCTTGGCGAACACTGGCACTCTTCTGAAGCCCTTAAAAGAAGGCATTTCTCATCCAGTGCTCCTGGGCCTCTTACATAACCCTCAGCCTTCCCCTCCTCACCCACTGAAGCTGTCTTCTGTGCCTGTACATGTCATACTTCTCCTGTGATTCTCCTTTGATCTCTGTCCTTGGATGACTGTGAGAGGACTTTGCTTCCTGCTTATTTGACACAAGAACAGAGTTTATATTGAAGTCTCGCTGTTAAGGAGCTGGAATTAGAGGCCACTTCGAATATCCAGAGCTAGAAATTTTTCTGAAGCAAAGCCACTGGGGTGAGAGTTGGGGGTTGAAGTTAAAATGGGGTGGCAGGTGATCCTGGTCCACATGCTTCTCTGTGCTGTAAAACACAGCAGTGGGTGCAATGCGCACACAGCTGAGCCTGAGACTTAGGCTTTTGCAGCATGTTAATGGCACGCTGCATTTCCTACTTCTTCAAGAGCAGTGTGTTTTTTAAGGTGGCGAGCCATCTCTCTAGACCTACAAACATTAAAAAAAAAGCCATACAATTCTTCCAGATGTATCTTTGCCTAAAATACTACTTAAGATATAATTTTATTGCCAAATTTAGAAAAGTAGTCATATCCCATGTCAGAAGATGGCTCATGATTTTACAACTGACAAAAAGGAATACTTTTTACTTCGTTTCCCTTTCTGTCACTATCCTAGAGTGTTTATGTTAGAATAAAAGACACTAATAAATGAACAAGGAATCCCTTGAAGGAAAGAACACACTCTAGTCTAATTAAAAAGAATCCCAGCTTAGTAAATGGAATGACACGTTCGAAAGCATATCACTCTCTAAGTGACCTACATTCAGGAAACTGAGAGAGAGACACCTTACTGCACATGGGGTGTGATGTAAATGATATCTGACACCACTGCCTTTTCATTTCTGAACAGTAGTAATAATTAGCTAAGAATTTAGCAAATCTTGGTAAACACTAAGGGAAAACACATGATTTTATTTTTACAATTTTGGTATATTGATGTCTTAGAGTTTTACTGCTGTGAACAGACACCATGACCAAGGCAACTCTTATAAGGACAACGTTTAATTGAGGCTGACTTTCAGGTTCATAGTTTCTGTCCATTATCATCAAGGTGGGAACATGGCAGCATCCAGGTAGGCATGATACAGAAGGAACTGAGAGTCCTACATCTTCATCTGAAGGCTGCTAGCACAATACTGGCTTCCAGGCCACCAGATGAGGGTTGTAAAGCCCACACCCACAGTTACACACCTACTCCAACAAGGTCACACCCACTTCAACAGGGCCACACCTTCTGATACTGCCACTCCCTGGGCCGAGCATATATAAACCATCACAATCTACTCCCTGTCCCCTAGAGGCTTGTTCAATCATAGAGTCTATGGGGGCCATACCTAAACATATCATAATGCAAAATACATTTAGTTTAACTTCAGAAGTTCACACAGTCTATAGTAGTCTCAACAATGTTAAACGTGCAAATTTCAAAGTCTCTTCTGGGATTCATCCAATCACTTAACTGTAATTCCCAAATCAAGGCAGGAAACCAGCTGTGCAAACTGGAAACTCTGCATCTCCATGTCTGATGTCAAAGCAATTTTCAGATCGTCAACTCCTTTTTCCTGCCAGTTGACTGCAATAAACTTCTTTCTCCTGGGCTGGTTCCACTCCTTCTTGGTATCTTTTCTCAGCAGATAGCCCAGTACTCTGGCATCTCAAACATCTTAGGGTCTCCAAGGCAACTTTAGTGTTATAGCTTTTTGTTTTAATATCTGGAATCCACACATGATTGGACTCCTCCGAAGGGCTGGTGTCACATCTAAAGTTCTGCACTGTGTAGCACTCTAAGCTCAGGTTGATCTACTCCACTGCTGCTGCTGTGTTTGGGGATCATCCCATGGTATAGGCATCTACAATAGGCTGGGTCCTTCCCCTGCAGCTAGGCCTCAACAATTGTCTCTCATAGGCTCTCTTCATGGTGCCAAGCCTCAAATTCTTTCAAAACCCCTTCAATCCTGGGCCTTCAATTGCAATTGAGGCTGCACCTTTATCTTCCATGACCTCTTAGAGTGCCTCTTTATGACCCCTTCATGCCTTCAAATTCAGTAACACCCGAATATTACTGAGTATACTGAAGCATGAGATACAGCTCTGGCTATGTCTGGAACATAGCTTCTCGGTGCTCTCAGAAAACACAAAAGATTTCCCCTCAGTGACACTGGTCTCAGCTTCAGCTAACCATTATAAATTGTTCCAGTAGTCCCTTCTGTTCTTGACCCTAAAGCCTATAACTTGCTCTCACCCAGGCTGATCTTGAGCTCAGAAATTTGCTTGGCTTTATCTCCTGGGATTAAAGGTGTGTACCACCATGCCTGGATCTAAATTTAGTTGGGAAGATCTTCCCTCAAAGTCCCAATCTCTTAGTCTCCTATCTCCTAGAACACAGGGTTTGGCTGCATTTCACTTCCCAGTGCCCTTTTTAATACTCAAATCATATAGTTTATATTTTCCTTTCTAAGCTTGCTGTGCTTGTCCAAAATGCTCTTCATGAGACTTAACCATAGAACAAAGTCACTTTTGGACTCTGTTGAGTCTTCATTTGTCATGCAATTAATATAAATCTCTTTACGTTAGCTTCAAGAGACTCTGCAGACAAGGGTAAAAAGCAGCCACATTCTTCACTAAAATATCACAAAAACACTTTCTATGTTGCATATTGAACTTGTTCTCCTTTGATACCTCTTTGGCCAGGTCTGCACAGTTCAAAACACCTACAGCAACAAAGTCTTCCATATTCCTACTAGGAGAGCTCATTAAGCCCCACTGCTTTCCAAATACAAAGTCTCAAAGTGCACATTCTTCTGAACAAAAGCAGGGTCAGGCTTATCACAGCAATACCCACTTCTTGGTACCAATTTCTCTCTTAGGGTTTTACTGCTGTGAACAGATACCATGAATGACCATGGCAACTCTTATAAGGACAACATTTAATTGGGGCTGGCTTACAGGTTCAGAGGTTCAGTCCATTATCGAGGCAGGGACATGGCAACATCAAGGCAGGCGTGGTGCAGGAGGAGCTGAGAGTTCTACATCTTCATCTGAAGGCAGCTGGGAGAATACTGCTTCCAGGCAGCAAGGATGAGGGTCTTAAAGCCCATACCCACAGTTACACACATACTCCAACAAGGCCACGCCTACTCCAAAAGAGCCACACCTTCTAATAATGCAACTCCCTGGGCTGAGCATATTCAAACCATCACAATTAGGTTTCAACTTTTTAAATGTCAATATCATTGAAGTATGACCAATAGCAGATCCATGTATTTATCCAAACAACCATCCACTCACCCACCCATCCACTCACCTACCTGCCCATTCATTCATCCACCCATACAATTATCCACCTATCCATCCACCTGGCCATTCATCTATTCAAGCACGTACCCACTCACCCATCCATTCACCCATCACCCATCTGTCATCTACGTCTTATGTTTATATCTCTGTTTGTTTTTATTTCATAGGCACTTAGAAGTTGGGAATGCAACATAAATGTTGTTATTACTATTGTTAGGATAGTTATTATTACAAATTTTTGAGACATTTTTACCTGTTTTGTGAAAGCTTTCCTGGAACATAGTCTGTAGATTAAATTGACCTCAAACTCAGAGATCCACCTACCTCTGTCTTCTGAGTGCCGAGATTAAAGTTGTATATTACCACACCTATTTCAACACACATTTTAATTCTGTAGTAATTCTTATGTGAAGAAAAGAATAGAATAAGACAATAAAATATCAATTTGAAATCTTTAAAAGTTCTTTAAAGTTTTAAATATGTAGTAATATTGAGTATTAATAAAAACAAAGCTCTGAAATCCTACAGAATAACAGCAGCAAATACATGTACTCTGTTATTGATTTATAATGATACATTTAAAGGAAGTATTTTCTCAAATTTAGTTTTTACTGTATGAATGACAGTGCTACAAAATGCAAAGGAATTCTAAATAAACACATTAATTGAATATATTGCTTTTGCTGATTAGCATATTCAGAATGATGTCTTGTGATTTTGTTATCACTTAGCAATGGTATATAAAATTTGCCATATGTTTTTAGCCTACGAATGATGACAAGATGACAATTTTTTAATTAACTTAGGACTTGGTCATTTTACTCATTTAATGCTTACCAGAGCTTACACATTCACATGGCTGATTATGTGTTAATGCTTGATAACTTGACATTTTTGAGATACGTTGACAGGTGGAAATTGAAAACAAATTCTTAAAAGGTTAGTTAATTACACACAATAAATTTTGTTATGCAAATGTTGGAATAATTTAATTTTCTAGCTAATCATATTAAGTTAATAACTTAAAGTGTACCTTTTATTTGCTCTGTTAAATTACCAGTCAAATAGAAGATTACTTAGTTAGAAGAAATTTTATGTTTGTAAGTGTTTTGATCTTTTTTATTCTCTTATAAGTAGTATGGAAGTATGGCTTTACTTTTTTCCTTTGTATCCTTGTCAATATTATATTTTACTTTTATCATAAAGTAAATTCTTGAATGCTTTTGTCTACTTGAGACCTGTATAAGCTGATTTAGTGTATAAAACTATTTTTGTCTCACTAATTATTGAACTCTAAATTATTTATTTTTATCTACAAACATGATTAATTTTGATAAATTTTATTTTCTCTTATAGTATAAATTATAGAAGACAAATATGGTTAAAGAAACTATACATATTGATCGTATAATAGGATCATATATTGCAACTAGCTTCCTGTTCTGCCTTTCAGCTGGTCTGAAACCATTTTCTTTTTTTTTTTTTTTATTAACTTGAGTATTTCTTATGTACATTTCGAGTTATTCCCTTTCCGGTTTCGGCAAACATCCCCTTCCCTCCCCCTTCCTTATGGGTGTTCCTTCCCCACCCTCCCCCCATTGCCGCCCTCCCCCGACAGTCTAGTTCACTGGGGGCTGAAACCATTTTCTATTTAGCTTTCATTTCTCCTTTACCCTTGTGTTTTAGTCTGGCCAGTTTTATGTCAATTTTGACACAAGATAGAGTCACTGAAAGAAGGGGATCTTGATTGAGAAAACACCTCAATAAGATCAAGCTGTAAGCAAATCTATAGGGAATGTTCCTAATCAGTGCTTGATGGGCGAGGGTCAGCTTATTGTAGTTGTGTCCATCCCTGCGCTGGTGATCCTAGGTTTTATAACAAAGCTAGCTAAGCAAGACATTTGGAACGAACTAGTAAACAGCATTCTGCCATGGCCTCTGAATTAACTCTGGACTCTAGGTTCCAGCTGTACTTGAGTTCTTGTCTTAACTGCCTTTGATGATGGGTTAGCATCTGGAAATGTAAGCCCAGTAAACCTTTTCCTACTCAACTATTTTTTGGTCATGGTGCTTCATCCTAGCAAAGATAAGACTAAGATGTTGCAGTTTATACATTTTTTCTTCCATTATGTTGTAAACAGGCAATAGAGAAGACTTTTTAAAATCTAACTTAATTTTATTAATTTAGTATCCAGAACTATGAATAGAACCCCAAACTCACAAAGATTCAAATTCCTCCTGTGTAATAGCACAGTGTTGGTATGTAATCTCCATTCATTTTCCCATGTGCTGTAACGTCTATTTTGTTTAAAATCCCTTATACAATGTAAATGATATATGAATATTTATAATATACATATTTTCATTTTTATTACCATTGTTTTATCATTACCATGTCCCACAGATGTTTGGTCAATAAGGTTGCCTGTATAGAGAAATTTATAGTAAATATACAAAGATGAAGGCAATTGTAAATTTGTCAAAAACTGGGGTTACATAATTATAATTGTGTAAAGTTTTAAATATTTACTTAGTGCTTTCCTTGTAGCCCTGGATGTCTCAGACTAGCTTTGAAATTACAGCAATCCTCCTGCCTCGTGGTTCCAACTGTTGGGAGCAGACTGAGCACATGGACCCAAATGAAGGAGTTAGAGAAAGGCGTAAAGGAACTGAAGGGGTTTGCAACTCCATAGGAAGAACAATATCAACCCCCAGAGCTCCCAGGGACTAAACCACCAACTAACAAGTACACATGGGCAGATCTATGACTCCAGCTGCACATGTAGCAATGGATGGCCTTGTCTGGCATCAATGCGAGAGGTGGCTCTTGGTCCTGTGAAGGCTTGATTCTCCAGTGCAGGGGAATGCCAGGATAGGGAAGCAGGAGTGGGTGGGTAGGTGGGGGAGCACCCTCATAGAATCAGGGGGAGAGAAGATGGGATAGGGTGTTTGTGGAGGGGAAACTGGGAAAGGGGATAACATTTGAAATGTAAATACATAAAATATCCAATAAAATTTTGATTTGTAAAAAAAAAAAAAGGAAACTGTAAGTCACAAATAAACTCTTCTATTAAAAATAAAGGCATGATAATCACAGCTGGGTCTCACTATTAACTTGTATCTTAGCTCCTCAATATATAAGTAGATGTACCCACAAACATGTTACATGCAAACATATCAGACATGTTGCTTTGTAGAAGTTTCAATCTTTTAGCTTTTTTTCAAGTCTCCAAACAACCATATCCTTTGTATCACAGAACTTGTCTTCAACGGAGTGAGTTTTGTCTTTTTTTTTTTGAATGTCCAAAGTGTATGTCTCTTTTTCCATCTTTATTAAATTGGGTATTTCTTATTTACATTTCAAATGTTATTCCCTTTCCTGGTTTCCAGGTAAATGTCTCAGGATATGCTGCCTGGTCCTTTCTCAGTCCACTCACCCTCTAGTGCTTAGATCCAAGTCAGTCGTGTTCATTACATATTCTATGCCTCTATTTTTATCATACTTTTTATAGCTTGATTTTTAAAGGCTAGTTTCTCTAGTAGGAGGTGAGCTTTGAAATGAAAATGACCCTTTCCATTTTTTATTTTCCTGTTTGATTCTCATGCCGAAGAGTTTTTGTACTGCCAGCAAACTCTTAGCCTATGTGGAAGGCAGAGTCACCCAATGAGAGAAAATGAGAACACTGCATGTATTCTTCTAACTGGGAGATGCAAAACTGATTAAAGTGGTTTCTGTCAACTGACTTGGAAGGCACACATTTCTTATGAATGTACTTCTTATGACTTAAAACAAAAACTTGTAGTACTAAAATTATGATAAAATTTAACAAGAAATGGATTTCAAGAGCTTGTCTAGACACATAAAGTTAAGGGGTATAACCATTCCATTATCAAACTGAAAAGCTGAGTCTTGAATTATAGAGAGCAAGACTTGGTTGTTGTGACAAATATAGTTAAAAATGAAAATCATTGAGAGGCATGGTGGAGATTGTTCGGTTAATTTTCAAAGGGGAAGAGTAAGAAAATAATGCTAGAGCCTTTGTATATTCTCACTAAAATGCCATTTCTCATGACCAAAATATCTGTACTTGAACACGTGTAAATTAATTCGTGGCTAGAACTCTTCATTGTGTTTCAAAATACCAAAATGACCTGAAATTGACATAAAATATCATATAATCAAGGTACAGCTGTGGCTCTGCAAAACACAAGGGAAGGGAGAAATATAATTAATAAGCAATTTAAAAACAAACAACACAATGTATCGAACCTTTACATCTTACTTATTTTAAAGACAATTTGGGGATCAGTAGATGGTAGATGAGGTCTTTCCCTGAAGTTCTCTTTGTGAAAATGGTAATTCTCCTGAAGTGTTCTGAAGAAGTATCTTTGTTGAAATGACACTAGTCGAGGAAGAGTAAGTTAATACCTCAAAGAAATTAAAAATCAAGCATTATAACTAGAATGCAGAGACCTTTGCTTAAGATACTGTCTTTGCTTTTGGTTCATTTATTACTCATAGAAATCACTGTCTTGATGGAATAAACTTTTCATTTCCCACCTGGTCTAAAGAAAGATGCACAGGTTTCTGAAACTTACATGGTGTTAGGTCCATCACCTTTCTCTGGTGCCCCTTATCACATGAAGAAGTTGATGTAGACTTACTCCTACCAAACTGCCTATTAGAAGATAATTTCAGTGGATATTAACACTCAAACATTCCAAGTTGGAGGGAAATATTCTCTTACGCACTTATAAACAACCACTGCTTTATGTTACTTACTCAGTTAATTCGACCATCTGTGATGGTTTGATTCTATAACTTAAAACTTTTTCAGCCACAAAGATTCGGTGGAAAAATATTAACATATCCCTCTCTTTGTCTGGCTTGGGTTCTGTAACTCATTCTAAAATGTTACCATTTAAGCTTCAATTTCTTGAGGTAAGAAGTTGGCTATCCAGCAATGTTTATGTTGCATGTGTACCCAATTTTTAATGTACAGTCCCAAGGAAAAACTGAGTATAGTGGTGTGTGTTCAGAGGGAGCATAAAGAGGGCCATCCCATGGCACTCCATATCTAGTAAGGTAGCTAGCCTAGGCTAACTGGTGAAGTAATGAGAGACCATATCTTGAAACTGAGCAAAAATGGCATGTAAGAGATGAGAAATGACACAGGAAGTTGACTTCTGGCCTTTGTGTACAGGAGCACACACATGAATAGGTGTACTTGCACACACACCTGCACATGCACATAACAAAGAGGAGCATGCACACACTCACAAACACATCCTTTCCCTGTTACGAATATTTCTCTATTCATATTCATAGAAGTGGGAATAAGTGTTGCTGAGGGAGTAAGATTGTTGGGATATACAACTAGTAAGAAAAGTTTATGTAAAAATACAACTTTTAATTTATATAATAATTACATGTTTTATGATTTCCTTTTGCTGGCCTCAGTTTTCTTCTTTTAGAATCCCACTCACAATCCTCCTCTGCTGTCATCAGTTTCCTTATATTAGAAGCTGTAGAGAAAGAAGAGGCAAGGGGAAACTGAGTCATTCATTCTCCCATTTTTATTCCTCTGTCTCCTTCCCACCTTTACTACACTCTGCTTCTTTTGTAAGCATTTTCACTGCTTATTTCCTCCATCTTTTCTGTTGTTGTTTTGTCCCTATTAGTAAATATAATTAATCTCTTAGGAAATCAGTTTACTTGGTAGAGAAAGTGCAATCTTTGTGATGGTACTACCATAAATTCAACTCTTAAGACAACATTACATATACATTACTGGCTCTTAGAATTTTGGCTTAATAAGATGTTTAAGTTTATGATCATTCTCAGGAAAGAGTCAAGGCATGTATTATGCACATAGAGAAACAGATTCAAATCATTGACTTTAGCATACCTCCACTATTTATGTCTAATTTATTGAATATGGTAGCAAACTGAAATGATGATCAATAAAATATTATGGGCTAAACATTGCATATTATATTAAAATAAACATTTTCCACAATGTGTTGGGCTTTACTGCTGTGGAAAGTTAATGTGTGACTGTGTATTAAGAAAATCATAATTGGATTTAACTTGTAATATTTAAGTGGTAATACAGAGTGCTCACATACACGACAGCCTCTCTTTAAATTTCCACGGTTTTTCTTAGTGTTTGATTGGAATTTGTGTTTTTATCCTCCTCATAGTTTTAATTATGAATTTGTAGACAAATTGTAACTGTACTGCATTAAGAGTACAACCAGCATTGTGGTTACAGGTCTGCTCTATTCACATCAAAAGTAGGATTTAATATTTAGTAGAAGTAGAAAATGAGGCTGCACTTGGAAGTTTTAGGATTGGCCATTTAACTCTAAGACTGAAAGATAAAAAGAGCTGGTACTTTCCTCTGGACACCTGTTGGAGAGAAGGATGTGAATCCCTGTCTCCTTGGTTACCCACAGCCCTTGGGTCTCCATCTTATACCTCCTGCTCCTTTCCCTAGTTCTCTGCAGATGGTATATCCTCAAAGAGAGTCCTTTCACCTTTCCACCGCTTTAGAGAGTTTTTATGTTTCGAAACCCATTTTAAATGACATGTTCACAAAATATCTTATGCCCTTTCATCTGGTAGATCAGTCAACAGCCTATGTGTAGTCCCGAGTACTTCTTTCTGGATCATTACTTTTGAAAATAGGTTCATATACTCATAGAAGATGCTCTGTGTGAGTTGCCACTATATTGAAATGATATGCTTATTTGTGGGAAAAAGAGGAAAATTAGAGATGACACCTTTAATTGAATTGTAGAGACTATATTAAGTTGCTTTTTGACTTCTGACCTTATATAAACAACCATGGGATTATTTTTTTTCCATATGATAAAATTGCTTTCCAAGGAGGTTAACTTATTTGACAAAAGTTGCATTACTGACAAGTGATCGGATAGAGAAATTTTAGGCCTAGCTTATGAAAATGTAGACTTTTATTTTAAATCAAATCCAACAAGGTACATAGCTTTCTTTTACTTTAATCCATTTTAGGATTTAAACTATATTCCTTTAAGCAACAGTCTTCTACTTGGGATGAATGGTAAAACATTTTATTGAAACAACTATCTTTTGAACTGCAGTCATGACATATCTGGATGCTTGCGCTACAAAATCTAAAAATCAATATTGCATTTTGTTATTTTCACAAATCTATGTTTTATTGGTAACCAGAGAAAAATTAATTACTTATTTAATATTTCTGCTGATTTTTATTTTTCAAGAAATCTGAAATAAGGAAAGCATCTGGTGCTATTATCCTTAAACACAAAGAACTGATGTTTCCCCCAGCAATGCACTCTCTTCTTCTGCTTCTCTGTAAAGGCATTTGATTTGCTTTTAATTTTCAAATTCATACTTTCTTGGGATATTGTATTGTGACTTGTCTGCTTCATAATTTAGGAAATAACTTTTCCTTGTCTTTTTAAAAGTATGCCTGATGAAAAACCACCATTGATCATCTGGTTATTGCCTAAGGGACTTATGTATCATTTTCTTCCCAGGCCATACTTAAAATGGTCCTTTCACTTTTCTTGAGTTTAAACGCAGTTTAACTACAAATGTGTCCATGTGTGTTGTGTTTGTACTTACAAGAATTAAGGACTCAAAGAGAATTTTTATTGTTGTTGCTTTGGGAAGTGTGTGCATGTGCGTGTGTGTGCATGCTTGTGTGTATGTGTGTTTTTGTGTGTGTATGTGTGTGTGTGTGTGTGTGTGTGTGTGTGTGTGTGTGTGTGTGTGTGTATGCCTGTGTGTGTGTGGGAATGCAACCTTTATACAGTTGCCTGCAGAGGCAAAAAGAGGCTATTGTATCTCCTGGTGTTAAGGCTAAGGGGTCCTGTGATTGGCATAGGTGCTGGGAACTGAACTCGGGCTCTGTATTAGAGCACCCCATGCTCTTTAACCAAAGAATGCTTTATAAACCCCCTGATACACTGAGTTCAATCCTAAGAACTCACACAGTTGAGAGATCAGGCTCATACATGTTGTGGCCTGACTGTGACACTCACCCTTACAGATTCAGGAGGTAAACATCAAAGCCATTTCCATGTCTTTGTCATACGATTCACCACTGATGGCGTTAACCTCGGAAACCTGAATGTTAATGGGCATGATTTGGCAAAGTTTCCTTCTATCTGCTTATTTCCTCTTTTATTCTTCTTATTCTGCCTTCAGGGTTACAATTTCTCAAGTGTGAAAATATGTTCTCAGTCCTTGAGAGAAGAATACCAACTTAAGTCATGTACAATTTGTGGTATCCTATTTGGCTAGGATATAGTGCTCACCTGTTTGATTGCATACCAGTCCAGACCTGATGCTCCCATGGGGAATCTTTACAATTCAGTAATATTTGTTGAGGCAGGTGACTTACATTTTGGTAGATTTTATTTTTAAAGGTACTGGTACATTTTGGCATAGTATTTCAGTTTGTTGATATACATTGTTATTGCTATCCTTTAATGGAATCAATATCATTGTGCATGAATTGTCTCTCATCTAGCTTGTATCTTCTTTGTTGATTAGCCTATCAATTTCATTGATGAATTTCAGATGCTAGTATTGGTTTTATTGATTTTTGTAGATTTATTTTTGCTTCCTTAGAGTTAACTTCCTCCTTCTTAGCTTGTTTCTTGAAATAAAGTTATAGATATTTGGTGTTAGATTTTTCTTTCTAATATGTTTAGTCAATGTGTTAAATCTTCTCCAACTTAAACATTAAATTTGTAGTTGTTTGAGCTGGTACACTGTAGTATTCTACATAAAATAATTTAAGTTTTCTTGAGACACACCCAATCTATAATACTACATCTCTTAAACTGAGATACCAACAGACTATTACAATATGCTTTCAAAAGTTCTCTTGATATAACCCATCCCATTGACATCTTGCAGGGTATGTAGTGAATTATTCTTCCTATTTAAGTCTAAAGGGAGATTTTGTTCACTATCCACTTATACCTTCTACATTACCATAATATATGGTCAGCAATTCCACCATGTTATTTAACGGTATGAGTTGTAAAACTATTTTCTAGGCCTATCAATGGAGGGAACAAACTTTCCTCTCAACAGACAATGGGCATATGTAGTCCTTTAGGGTTAGGATCATGTGGATTTTCCCTGTCTATGTTGCCATGTCAACTGATATTACCTTTATGCTAGTCTTTTTCTGGCAACCATATTGTAGAGAACTTATGAGTCCACTTTCCATCTCATGCTTAAGAGACATTATTTAGCATGGGGAGCTCTGAGTGTCTGACTCTTACAATATTTCCTCTCTGTTGTGTGATTTTCTCTGAGCCTTAGTAATAGGACTTTTGATGAAGACATGTCAATTGGGATTGGTCACCCACAGTCTCTCTTTTCTTTTCATTGTTACCAGTTACAGAGATCTTTAATAGTCTCCATCTGTTGCAAACCAAACAAAAGTAAACATTTTTCATAATGGAAAATAATACACTTATCTGGGTATATGGATTAATAGAACATTGAAATTATATGGTTTTAAGCAGATTACTGCAATAGTGTCTCCCCTTGAGTTTATAATCTCTCCAGCCATGGGTAGCTGGCTAGTTTTACAGTATCAGGCATGAATTCCTTCCTACTGAGAAGATCTAAAGTCCAATTAGACAGCGATTGGTTACTCGAAGATAGAAGTGCCAATTTACACTATTGGAGATAGTATGGATTTTAACCACCAAACATATAATATATTCCATTTTTCTGTCATTGCTTTATGGTTTAACACAATTCTTCTATGAGAAAAAATGTTGAATGACTTTTAAACATATTTATTAAGATGTGTTTTCAGCCAGAATTTGGTTTTTATTGGTTTATTTATGTTGCATGTGTACTTGAGAAACAATTGTAACTGTAGAACAGAAGACTCTATGAATCCTACACATATACGTACATATAGAGTCTACATAACTTATAGAATAAGTCATAATGAACACCATTGATAGATATCATTTTGCCATATATGTTTTCATGATCTGTTTGCTGCATTGCAACAATTGTATGTCTCATTAAAGAACTATTTCCTCAATACATTTTAATTTTCTTATTCTGAAGTCTGTTCAAGCTTTCTTTTTACTCGTATTTACACAGCGTATCTTTCCTTACCACCTTTCCCTAATTTGTGGTTTGTACTTCTACAATGTATTTCCTGTGGACGAAATTAAGTGGGATATTGATTTCTTAAGGTTAATATCTGTCCTTTAATTGGTAAATTTGAATTATCTGAACCCAAAAAACTACATTTTCATAGTTTTAGTGAAAATACCCTGAACTGTTTTGATTTTAATTCACTATTTTATAGGATTCAATTTCTCTTCCTTTTACAATATAAAAATTGTATCTTAAAATTATTTTCCAGTTACAGTGAAATTTATAACTTTTATTTATAATCATTTCAAGTATACTTTCATGTAACACCATTCTTGGCTCATTATAGAATATTACAATATAATAATATTACTTTTATTAATGCAAGTTTCATAATTATTTTAAAAATTATCTAATGCTTTTTTGCAATTATTACATGCTGCATCCTGAGACACACATAGGAAAGCTGTGATTAGGTTGGACATGCTCTTTAATAGTCTTGCCAGAAGTCCAGAATCTCACTGTATATATTATACTCACTAGGACAAAAAAGCAGGCTTATTATATACAGCTCAATGAGGAGGCAGTTACCAAATCTTGGCAGGTAGGGTCTCTATAGGCTTATGTATGCAGTCATCCAATAAGAGAAATCAGGGTTTGATATTTTCTACACATCCATATTCAGACCAGAAGAAGGAATTGCATTCTCCTGAGCATGAACTGGGAAAGGCCATTACCATGGGTCTGAGTCATTGAGGTCTTTAGCATAGCCGTACTTATGCCAACAGTACACATAGCATCAGAAAGTGCTATGCAAACTGCCAAGGGAGAAAAGCACCCAATATTCCTACCCAGTTGAACAGCCTATGCTTCACAACAGTGAACTGCTTGGCAGGATATTCCCAGTGATGTAAAAGTGGAACTATTATCTTGAGGGCAGCTATCAATTGTGTAATTGGACTTAGTGCATACTCAGAAGGAAGGAATTTGTGCCTGGTACTGCAAACCTAGCTGCGGAAACCCAGGTTTGACACCAGAGGGTAAACTGTGGCAGTCAGCCAATGAGAGGTCAATGTTGAGAGTGGCTGACAGAGGTGGATCCAAATGCCTACAGAGGCTGTCGCCTATGGCAGCCTGTAGTTTGAGAAGTTACTCAGCAGACTTTTCTCTGAGGGAACAAAGCTGAATTTACAGGGGGTTGGCACTCTCGGTGCAGCAGAAAAACTATGAATACTTTTAACTCTTTGGGGCCAGTGAGAAAAAGAAGGAAAGAAAGAAAACACACACACGCACACACACACACACACACACACACACACACACACACACACACAGAGTTCATGAAACCAAAGGCAGAGTCCTATAACTTCATACACACTGATATATATGTCAGTTCATACATACATACATACATACATACATACATACATACATACATATTCATTTACATAGAAAATGGTTAGATCAAAGCTCCAGCAAGTAGGCTCCAGGCACTTCACATATACATCATATACATACACACACACACACACGATATACATATTATGCATATTCATATGCATTATTCATATATATTATTAATATACATTATTTATACACGTTATTCATATACATTATTCATATACAGTATACATATACATTATTCATAAACATTACAAACACACACACACACATATATACTCATACATACATACACACACACACAAAATTGATTCATGGAGCAAGCTTCAACACACATCCAGACAAGCTTTACATATATACATACACATACAATACACACAAACACACACACACACACACACAGCTGATAGATGGAAGGAACACTTTTCTAACCCTTACACTTTATTCTTTCTTCCTTAGCTTACCTATTCCAGCAAAATCTTTCAAGCAGTATAAAATTACAATGTGAGTACATTTAGTTTTCTTGTAGTGAATGACTGGGGATCAAACAGTGTGTTCCCCAATACCTTTACAAGAAATAACATTATGTAGTACAGGTAAAGAAAAATTATTCCCAAGAATCCACATATATTTGTAACCAAGCAACTTGTTATAGATTAACCAAGTGTAAACAAGCGAGGTAGTTTTCTTAGCCAGTTTCTCCTACTGGCAGGCAGCATTTGTGATTACAAAGAAAGGAGTGATTATTTCATTATTCATCTTTAAAAGTAATCTTGCAAGAATCTTAAAACAATCACCAACCTAAACTCTTGTATAAAACCAGGTCTCCCTCTGCTTTCTGCCTCTGGTTCTCTGTATGGGAACATTACATTTAGAAGGATTACCAATCATCTGTCTGTCCTAGCTCGTGAACACGTTACTGTAATTAAATTGTCACTCTTTACATCTATATTGTTGTTTGCTAACTTTTAAGAAGGATATATTTTGGCCCTGGACAAGACTGCTTATAATTAAACAGTTGTAGCTATACCCAGAGCAGAATGAACAACAGTGAGAGAAGCCAAGGAGATCATCCTTTGAATATTTTACATTTGCATATGTGAGCGTCTTCAAGATTCATGGACTTTGTGACTCAAGTGACCACATAGACATCATGTATCTCTGAGGCTGAATTGCAAATGCTAGTTTTCTAAAGACAATTGCTCATATACTTGGGTTTAATTTTAAAACAATGATTTTTTTTCCTTTAGATGGGAAATATTTTAAGTACAGTAGTGATGTTTTCCCCCAGATAGTAGGTTGCTTTATAGGAAAAACTAATAGATAAGAATCTTGTTCAGCTTCTAGAGAAGGGGAAAAGGCTCTACAGATTTGTATTGAAGTGTCAGCGGTCCCCAGGGAGAGCAGAGGGCTCTTTAGAGCTGGTAGGCCTAGTTGCATAAGGCTTCAGTTGTAATTCCTAGGAACACATTTTATCTTTCTTTCTGCTCTTCAGAGTTCCCCTATTTGCTCTCCGCTGACAGCAAACACAGTTGCTTTGAACATAACAAAAGTAATTGTGTGAGAGAAGTTCAGCATGACTTTATTGTCCCACCTCCTGAGTCGTTTTTGCATATCATTCTTGGTACTTGAGAAATAAAACTCTGGTCAGGGCAACATGACATCTGCAGGGAGAGCATGTGGCTTTCCATTCCCTACATTTCTTCCTTTTGAAATTTGTCAAAGAAAGCATTTTCTAGCTTCCTTCAGTTTTGTGTTTTTAGTGGGCTGGTTCGGTGTAGCAATTATTATGCTAAACCACAGCGAACATCAGAATTTCCAGGACTGTGTGCAGGGAGCTTATGATGCACTTGTACCCCAGCTCCTCTCAGTGTTCTGTTGTTTGCATTTTGCATGTAGTTTCATATCCACTTAAATCCCTAGAATGAATACCGTCTAATTAAGAATCCAATTGCACTGGCAATAGCCGTCCACACTAGGCATATACCAATCCTCACATGTCCCTCTGGTTTTGCATCTTCCTTTTTGTTCCTATTGACTTGTGTTGTGCCCTTTCTTCTGGGGGAGCTCCTTTGCTTGAGGGCCTGATTCTGCTGGGTTCTCTTAGACCCTTACTTGTATGTTGAGAGGACACTGGCTACATCTATAGCCCCTGTGCTCTGTCCTGCTCCATTTCAGAATGACTGTATTAGAGTCTAGTTCTTTCTAGGTCTACAGAGATGTCTCCCTCCTACACCAATGAAAGTGTAGCATAACTGAGACAGTGAAGAATATTACTAAATGGATGATTGCACACTAGGTGAAAGTGTGCACATTTATTAAAGAATAGTCTATGCGCACTCATTTAAGGGCCATCTAGACTTTTGGAAGTTCCAACTGATTAATTCTGGAATTGCGATAGTGAGATGAGAAGACTTTGGAGTTGATTATGGATCAGCCACCCACACTGACTATTCTTTAAAACCATTTTTATAGTTTTGTTGGTTCATGTTGTGTAAACTCAGGTGCCACAGTGTGGGTGTGTAAGTCAGAGGACAGTGCACGATAGTGGGTTTGTTCCTTCCACAATGTTCTTCTTGGCCACAGACGTAGATTCCCAGGCTTATGACAAATGTGATCTGCTGTGCTATATCCATGGAACGACATATGTGGCATTTCCATATCCAGGAAATGACGTGCATTCACTGCTTTTCTCTTGTAACCTACATGGGTCTATGGAATTGGGGCAAATATTTAAAGGTTGAAGCAATTAACAAAATAAGAAAAAAAAAACTTTATAAAATTTGTTGATTAGGAACTGCCAAAGATGAACTCTACTTAAAATCAAACTATAAAAGTTCTGATACTTTTCTTAAGATATTGTCTTTAATTTATAGTCAACCAGATATTTAAAATTAGCAAATTTTAGGAGAAAATTATTATCTCTTCAGAATATTTTATGAAAGTTGTCTAAATCAATTTTTTGAAAAATTTGTGAGGATACCATGTATCAATTTTAAGCTGTTGCTATTGTGTTATCAAAATAATGAGACTCCTTATTTAAACAAGGTTATCTAAAGGTATGTTTTATCTTTTTTAAAAAAGATTTTATTTATTTATATTAATGTGAATGAGTACAGTGCAGAAGTCTTCAGACACACCAGAAGAGGGCATCAGATTTCATTACAGATGGTTGTGAGCCACCATGTCATTTCTGGCATTGATCGCGGGTCCTCTGGAAGAGCAATCAGTGCTCTTAACTCCTGAGCCATCTCTCCAGTCCCAGTATGTTTTATTTGAATGTTTTCCTTTTGGAACTTTTCTTAATAACAATCTGCCAAAAAGTCATGAAATTACTTATAATTTAAGATGAAGGACTGGGATGATAATTTGCTTGATATTTTCAGTAAATTATTCAGCAACCACAGGGCAAGTGGTTAAATTTCCAAATTTGGGTCTTTAAAATTGTGCTGATATAATCATGGGGTTTAGTATGTTTTGCAATAGTGATATTAGCTCCTTAACATGTACCCAGTAGTACAATTGCTAGATGATATGGTAATTTGATATTCAATTGTTAATAAATTTTGGACACTATGAATTTACATTTTATTTGATTGTTGTTGTTGCATACAAAGCTGTACTGATTTAGATTCCTACTTTTAGGGTACAAGAGTTGAATTTTCTCTCCTATTGTTGGTAGTATTTGTTATGTTTTTGCCATTTTTATTACGATTATCTCTTCTCTCTCTCTCTCTCTCTGTATGTGTGTGTGTGTGTGTGTGTGTGTGTGTGTGTGTGTGTGTGGTGTGTATGTATCAATGTGTATGTGTGTGTGTGCAAGCCATTGTTCCTGTTATGGGAGTCAGAATGACTTTCGCGAGTTCGTTCTCTCCACTCCAAGTTCTAGGAACTGAACTCACATTGTCAAGTTTGGATTTTTATATCTGGTCTGGTCTTTCTTCTCCCTCCCCCCCTTTTTTTTTTAAATTTGGAACATAGTGTAACTGAAAGGGAGTAATATATTGTGGTTTGAATTGCATATTTCTGCTGACCAATGAATTTTATATATGGTGGGACATTAGCAGGTTATCCTTTGAGAGAGTATTCAACTATTTTAACTGTATTGTTTTGTTGTTCAGCCCTTTGACTTCTTTGGTGTTTTCTGGGTGTTGAAACTTTGTGTAATGAGTAGTTACAAATAGTTTCTACATTTTTAGGTTGCCCCAAATTCTGTTATTTCAGTTCTTGTTCAGAAGCTGCTTGGTTTGACACAATTTTATTTCTCTACTTTACTCTTGTTGCTTTTGGAGTCCCAGCTTTAAAAAAAAAAAAAAAATCACTGTCTACACCAATGTGTCAAAATGTTCCATTTTATTTTCTTGTAGCAATTTCATAGTATTTAGGCGTGTGGTCCATTTTGAGTTATTTTTCTGCTTGGTACAAAGCAGGAATCTAGTTTCCTAGTTCTGTTTGCCTGTCTTCAGTTTTGCCGGCGGCATTATCGAAAGAGGCTACTTCTCTCTGTGCTCTGCTCTTAACATCTTGGTCAATAATGGATTAAATTTCATGTTCTTTGTTCTCTCCTGTAATTTGTGCTCAGCCATGTTTTTAATGCAGGTTAAAGGAGCTGAGCTATTATCCTTTTAGTCTCTCCGATAGATTGAATTCAAATAATAAAATATCTTATCCTTTTAGAGTGTCTGTGTGACTTCCTACATCTGATATTTGAATACATTTCAGAAAAGGGCTCCACTGTGTTTGGTGAGTGCTAACCAAACTGTTCTGCTCTCTTATCTAGCTCCAGCCTAGGAAATGGTCAAACACAGAGGAAACCCTCAAAATTTATGTTTTTATGTTCTTAAGAAATTATCAGAACAACAACAACAACAACAACAACAACAAAAAACAGAACAAAACAACAACAACAACAAAAATAATAAAAATCCCTAATATCTAAGCAAAGATTTATGTTTCGGGGAGTTTTCATAAGATAATTAATTTGAATTAATTAATAATTTTCATATGAAGGTAAGGAGTCTCAGAATCGGGGAAATGGCTTGCCCATCTAGAGGAAGAACTTACTTATTAATCAGTTTATCAAGCCTGCTTCCAGGTCTTTGACTTGCCATGACTGGTAAACTCAGGAATCAGGAATTTCAAAGTGGACATAGCCCCTTTTATCTTTCCAAGAAAGGTTAATATTAAAATACTTGCATGGCAGGGACAAACTTTGTAAAAGCTGTTTTTTTCCATCCTCAATTGTACTAAGAACATTTAAAGTTACTGTTTCTTATTTTTGTATTAAGCTTCATAGCTCTGACCAACATTTGTCTCATTTTCTCTTTTTTATGAGAGACGACATGTCTGGTTTGTTATGGTTCTTTAAATGACATTTATTATATCTTGCCTACCTTGCATTTGTTCCTATTTTGCACCTTACATGGCTTAGCATACTTTACACAGTACTCCATTTGTTTTTCTAAATTATGGCTACCACCATTATTACATTCAGCAACTCATGGATAGACATTTTTATACTTCCATAATTTTGTTGCATTACATTATACAAAAGGTAAATTTTAGATTTATTGAGTCAAGTGTATGAACACCTCAAGATAAAAGACCATGTCTGCTGCTTGTGTTACTGTGATTTATATAGCATGTATGTACTGATTATTATATTAATAGACCACTACTGAGTATGTTACTCAAAAAATTCCTCAGTAAAATGTGGAATAGTATAAAGACCCCAAACCCACAGAAACACATATTGAGGGAGAGATGCATACATCTGCTCACACAGAAATGCCATAAAGACAAAAATATTTGAAAAATGAATATATGAGAAAAAGACATATAGTAGAAAAAAATAATGCTCAGACCAAAACATTATGACACAAGTACCTCCAAAATACTATTGAATTTGTTTTGCACTGCACATCGACTGCTAGGGTAAGGTCTACAATTTTGTGTTTTCCATACCTGGTGAGACTTTGTTTGAGAACTAATTTTTCCCTTGTGAAAGGTTAGCAATTGGGCATAGCTTCTGGGATAGGGGGGTTGGGGCGTATTCTTTTCTTTCAGCACTGAAACTCCAATCTGGCTTAGACCTGTGCATGCCCTGTACATGCTGCCATGGTCTCTGGGAGCTCCTACGTATATTAGTCCTCTTATGGCTAGAAGGTCTTGTTTCCTTGTTGCCATCTGTCACCACTGACTCTTACAACCTATCTGCCTGGCTTCCACAAAGCTCCTTGAGCCCTGAGGTGAGAGACTTGATGGAGACATCCCATGAAGAACTGAGTGCTAGAAGATCCCTCACCTCTGCACATTATTCAGTTGTAGGTCTCAGGTTTTTGTTCCCATCTACTGTCAGAGGAAGCTTTTCAGACGATAGCTGAGTAAGACTAGATCTATGAGTTTAAACAATGTCATTAAGAGTTATTTCCACTCATCTCAAAATTGTTAACCCAGAAATGTTACTGTCCAAAGGAATGACAGGACCAAAAACGGAACAGAGTCTGAAGGAAAGGTCACCCAGAAACCCCCTCTCCTAGGGATCCATCCCATCTGCAGACACCAAATCCCAACATTATCACTGATGCCAAGAAGCACTTGCTGTCACAAGCCTGGTATGGTTGTTCTCTGAGAAGTTCTACTAGCACCTGACCAATACAGATGCAGATGCTTATACCCAACCATCAGAGTGAATCCAGGGACTCCAACAGAAGGACTGAAGGAGCTGAAGGGGATATTGTTCTCCATAGGAAGAACAATATTAAGTAACCAGACCACCCAGAGCTCCTAGAGACTAAATTACCAAGAGTATACATGGAGGGATCCATGGCTCTAGGTGCATATGTAGCAAAGGATGGACTTGTTGAACATCAATGGTCCTGTGAAGGCTTGATGCCCCAGCACAGGGCTATGCTAGAGTGATGAGGTGGGAATGGATGAGCAGGTAGAGGAGCACCCTCATAGAAGCAAAGGGAAGATGGGAGACAGGGCATGGGATGGGGAGTTTGTGGAGGGGTAACTGGGAAGAGGGATATAATTTGAAATGAAAATGAAAAAAATGATTAAAATGTATTTTATTGTTCTGTTCTTTTAATAGAACAGTAGAATTTGTTTTGCCCCTAGGTCTATGTCCCATCCAATCTCAGGTTCTTGGCCAAATGAGCTGTGTCAGGCATGTTCCATCTCATTCAGTGGACCTAAAATCCAATCAAGTATCAGGTCGATATTCTAAGAAGTTTGGGCTATTATTGCACCACCATATCTTACAGCTGTAGATCAATGGAATGGCAGTTGTGTTTTTTCCTTTCTTCTCTGTGAGTGTGAAAAGTACCTTGCAATATCATGAACCCTAGTCAATGAAAACGAAGTAGGCACCTGTTCTACTTTTCCATATCCAGTTTATTATGTAGATGTTTTCTTCAGCATAGATCTTTATCATCCATTTATGAGGAGCAACTAGTAGTGTTGGCAAAAGCCTGATTGTTTGGGAGTTTCTATGAGGCTTCCCTGGTGCAACAATTGATTAGATATTACCCATTTCCAGCACTGGGGGTTTCATTAAGCAAACGATTTCTCACTGGGCTTTGGTAACCTCTATTATATGGCAGCTCTTACCATTCTGTTTTATCACCTGTCTTAGTTAGGGTTTTACTGCTGTGAACAGACATCATGATCAAGGCAAGTCTTATTAAGGACAACATATATTTGGGGCTGGCTTAGAGGTTCAGAATTTCAGTCCGTTATCATCAGGATAGAAGCATGGCAGTGTCTAGGCAGGCACAATGCAGGCAGAGATGAGAGTTCTACATCTTCATCTGAAGGCTGCTAGTGGAAGAGTCCTTTCCAAGCAGCTCAGGTGAGGGGCTCAAAGCCACAATGACACATCTACTCCAACAGGGCCACACTTTCTAATAGTGTCATTCCTTGGGCCAAGCATATGCAAACCACCACATCACCCAAATGGAATGCTTTATATTTTATGCTAGGTGTATTCAAGGTGCGCCTTTAAACCAGAGCAAATGTTGTAAGTTAAATGTAGAACCAACCACAGTATTCCCAAGGACTTGTTATAGTACTCTGTACATCATTGAACATCTGTGTGCTAGGAAATTTCTGGATTCTATAGGTTCGGGGTCCTGAATTATAATAACTGGATTTCTATATATGTATTTCTTCTAGCTTTTAGACTTGGATCATCTGTGTTACAATAAGATTGTATTACAATAATTACAAATGAGTCACTCTAAATAATTATTGAAACTAAAAGCAGAATAAGAATCCTGAAATTTGTATTTAGTTTGGTACAGGCAGGCTGATCCTGAGAGCTTTGAGTTTATGGACAGCCTCTTAAGTGAGGATAGTTATGTATAGGACTATAACCCTAACTTGACACATTAGGGCTAACTATGGTAATTGGTACCAGACTGCATTTCCCATACTGTTAAATATGGAGTGAAGCTTTGCAATCTACTGTTCTTTATGAAATGAATGTGAACCCTTTCTAGAGTGTCGAAGTTATTCCAAATGCCCCTGGAATCATACATAGTCTTAAAAAAATGCCTAAGTGTCTCATGTCTATCTGCCAGAGTCTGGTATACCCTTAGTTCTCATTCTTTTGAATGTGTCTACAAATACTAGAAGCCAGGAACTACTTCCTAAATTTGTTTCTAATTTGTTGTGGTGACGTACCACCTAGACTTTTCCTTCAAGAATAAAAGAAGCACTTATCCTCAAGCTTCTCAGAATAACATTGGCTATGTTCCCTCAAATGACGGTTCTTTTTGTGTATTTCCCCATGCTGGGAACAGCTGCTCAGTTTCAGGTAATTTCTCCTTCCCACTGACAACTTGAATTCCATGACAATGGGAAGGAATATGAAGCCCAGTCTCCTGATAGTCAAGACAGTGCTGAAGGACTCACAGATTTAGAGACTCTTGTAGACTTGGATGTTTCTTTGCTTGATTGAAAAATTAGCCTTCTTCTCTTTCTGGTATGTCTTATTTCAGCACTTTTCAAACTTTTCAGGTACTCTACAGAAAATTCTTGCATATTATTTTTCTCAGATCTTGTTTCCTAGGGAAACCAACCTTCAATTTTTGATACTATGCTGAGTTAAAGAAAGATTAGGCAGAATTCAGTGTTTCTACACCTGTATGAGTATTACCCTAGAGAGCAATACCATCAAAATAGCCAGTGGTGGTAAATTGGGTTGATACATCATTGGGCTCAAATATAGGAGGACAATTTATCTCCATGTTGAGACCTAGAGGGTAATGTTTAATATAAACAAGAGTGAAGTCAAGGGCTAAAAACATTTGATGCTTTGATGAAAGGTTATCAAAGGGCAGCGACGAAGGGATAGTAATTTCAAAATAGTGAGTATATTAGAAGGCTTCCTTGGTAGTGTAGCTTGGCTTTATAGCACCTAGCGAGCACACAATCTGAGAACAAGCCAACGGTTTAATGATTAAAGTACCAGCACTCCAAAGATTAAACAGAATCAAAATGTTACTTTACGTGAAAATCTAGTCTTAGACTGAGAAAGGAAAATGAGTTAGTTACGTGTTGGGAAACTCTGTGTTGATTCATCAAACATCTTAAACTCACAGATTCCCATGTATTCCTTAAGAAATAGCCCACTTTTTTCTCTTAAAGGATAACATACTCCCTTCCTGTAAAACAGCATAGAAGTCTCACAGCTGTTAGTCTTCATAGTTCTTATCCTCAGGATGTTCAATTATTTCTTTTCTCCGTGACAAAAACAACTACTAAGTTTAAACCTCAACATAAGTTGGCGAGAGAAATCATTTTATCTGATAAGCTGTTAAATAAATGATTAGCCTCTTTTATCTCTGAGGAGAGAATTAAGCCTCATCTTTTAGAGAAGGTTATGAAAGAATAGGACATTTCTGGCACAAAGCATCACTAATAAATAATGTTTACCTTTTCTGATCTGTAATGAGCCAATGAATGATTCAGGAATTCCTTCTCCCTTAAGAATGTTCCGTGTCCTATGAAGGCAGAAATGCCTGTGTCTGCCAACTGTTTCTTGCTGCCATTTCTTTTATATAAATTACTGACAGACTTGGCTCATCCACTACTGGAAAATGCTAGACACTGGTGAGAGTATTTGATTCTCCTCTAAATATTTGTACATGGTGGTTAGCCAGGATGTCTTTTGGCAAAAACCCTGTGACAGGAATGGCTATTGGCACATTCTTTAGGCTCCATCCTTATTTCAACTTTTTCCTAAGATGATCTATAATTTCTTCGAGTAGGTGGTCAATTATAATATACATTTATTTTTACTAAATTTGGTTGCCATTTTGGAATATGTCTCTTCAAGGTACTTGGCCAGGAAAAGGTTCTGATGCAGCAGACACCTGGATGTTCAATTCTAATTTGCATGATTATACAAAATGATAAATCTCAGTGGGCTCTTCTCCCTTAGTCATAAATCAGCTAATATTTATAAGAGGTAGTTATCTTTTGGTTCACACAACCACATGAAATCTGAGAAAATACATACTATCCCCCTTACCACTTTGAGTTTCTTTTCTTTTTCTTCAGCTAAGATGGAGCACTGTCAAATTCTAACCCTGGGAGGGGGAAGGGATAGCACTTCCTGGGGAGTGGAGGGTGGAGGAGCACCCTCTCAGCGGCAAAGGGGAGGAGGGATGGCATGGAGAACTCTTGGAGAGGGTAAAAGGAACTGGGACAACATTTGGAATGTAAATTAATAAGGTAATTTAGAAAACAAAGACAAAACAAAGCAAACAAGCAAAACCAAACAAAACAAAACAAAACACCCCCCCACCCCCCACCCCCACACACCATCATTACCATCTGTACTCAAAGCTGACAATTTAAAACTTAAGGCAAGGTTTTAGGAATCTGTATCTCTAAGTAAACCAAGATCAAATAGCTTAAGGCCACTTAAAGATAGTTTCTTGGCATCTAAATTATGAAACGTAGCACTAAAATCAAGTTCCAGTTTCCAAGAATGGCGGGGAACCTCTGTGATGCACAGTTCCAAGTGACAGACGCAGATTCTTGGAAGTCGAACCAACAGGGAATTACAAAAAGAAGCTGGATGGGAGAGGAAGAAAACTCAGCCCTATGGCAGGACATTTGTGAGAAATACAGATTCTGCAAATGTTGTTTACAGATCAGGAAAAGAAATATTTTTGTGCTAAATCCAATCTGTGATGTCTCAGCGAGAGCATGTGGCACCCGCTAATCTGCTATCAAGGCTGATCTCCCTGCTCACAAAAAGAGTGATAGGAAGAAAGAGGGATTAGCCTTTCCATTTTATTTCATTCTCTGAATGTTATCTTGGAGGATTAAGGGTGACTGAAGCTGATACACTCAAATAACCAGTTTACACCAAGTAATCTTAAGAGAGAGAGCTGACAGATACATTCGGCTGTGTATCTGAACCTTATAAAGCACTGATGAAAATTCCTTTATAATTGTTTAATAGGATAAATGAGGACATATCAAATATGTATCAAGATATGTGTACACATCAATACACATATGTATTAATAAACACATATATTAATCAGATAGTAAAGTGAAATAGGTAAATTCTTTAGTAAAGAGTACATTTGATCTGTCAAATTGACACTTCTTTTGAGTATTCTTCCTATTTGAGATTAAATCTTTGTTTCTATTTGAATATAATGTTATGAATATTTGTGTTTTCCAAAAGCTGATGGGTTGAAATTATAACCTTAAAAAAGTTTGACGTTGTAATTTGTCACACCAGATTTGGTCCCTGAGGAATATGATTTCCATTATAAAAGATATTCCCATCCCTATCTATCATGTAATAACACAGTTAGAAGATTCTGTCTACTCTCAGGGACTTGATTTTACTACTTCTTAGTCTCTAGCACTGTGAAGGGAAAAACCATTGTTCTTCATCTCCAGGATGCTATTTTATGCTCCTAAGTTTAGGCTTGATCAAGCATTTTACTTAACTTGAGCAAAGCTATCAATCAAATCTTTACATAATTTGACTGCTTATTTCTCACATTTCTGCTTTGCATATCTAAAGTTGAATCACCCTGAGTGAACTGAGGCACACATGCTACCATAGTGTTTATAGAGGGCATCCATTAATTGCTAAAGGGCAATCTTTTCAACATTTTTACTTAGCTAGAATGTTGAAAAAAGACTGCCCACTATGGCAAGAGGATCAACACAATGGGTTTCACTAGCAAGGTGTGCCCTGAAAACGCAGTGTCTAGTCTTCACTACGCCCCAGCAAAGTGTACAGCAAACGGAAGTGTCCCTTCATCTTTGTTCAATTTAATTTTACAAAAGTGTGATAAGTTATGTGGACTTAGATGATAAATAGTTCCAGAAAGGAATAAAGTAGGAAAAGTGCAGGTATTATTTTTTATTGAATTCCAGAATACCAATTTGAACCCTAAAGTTTACTTTTGTAGTTAATTTTGAATGTGTCCATTTCCACATAAGCACTCACAAATGGATTTTCTTAAACTTTTACCCCACAACGGGGTACACACCAACTCGCATCAATACGACCTTGATCGTACTATGATAGATCTACTCAGTAAGTCATTATGATATGACTGTAGAATTCTACTTAATAATATATTGTCCATTAAACTGATGTATTGGTTGCATGACTTAGTACAAGGAAAAAAATGATCTCACTTGAAGAATTGATATATGGCTTTTATCAGAACACGACAATTGGATAATCTGTCATGTTTCCATTTTTATCTTGCCAGGATGCCAAGAACTAAATTTAATGCTCAATCAGTGTACCTACTTAGGCATACATTGATATATTTTTTTGTTTTCCTTAAGGTTTTTTAAATTTTCTATTTATAGTCTAATATTTATAGTTGAAATCGGAAGAAACCAATGAATATATATAGGTAATAGGTAGGTCATCAACCCACAGACTAGTTATTTTTCATTATAGAAACATTAAATCAAGCAACCTTAAAAAATACTTGAGTTGATTAGACAAACAAGGCTTGGGGACCCATGCCAAGTGAGATGGAAGTTATAACCTTCAAAGAAGACAATCTCACTGTGCTTGTCACATTAAAACATCACATTTCAAAGCATAGAATATCCCCCAGAGAATTAGCTTCATTTTCTTTAATTTTAAAAATAAAGATTAAATATTTACATATAGCTTAAAATATTTTAAGACCAGATAAAGTAAAGATCTTTAGTATTTGCTTTTGTTTATGTGAAAATAATTTAAATGTCATTGGACTGAACAGTTTTCCTTTAATACTTACAATCATTTTTAATAATTATAATCATTTCTGCGCCAAGCAAAGCAGCCACGAGCAGCTTGCTATTCCAGGGGGGCTTCCATTCTCCCACAACCTCTCCTCTACCTTATTTAGACTCCTGAACCATACAGGTAAGCTTCCTTTCACCCACCCATTTTCCCTGCTCTCTGAGCTCTCTGGGCCAAGTCAAGTTGTCCTACTCAGCCTGCTTTCCCATGGGAAACTCCATTCTCCCACCCACCTCTCCTGCACCTCCAACAGACTCCTGAACAATACAGGTAATCTACCCCCACATCTTCCCTGCTCTCTGAGCCCTCTGGGCCAAGCCAAGCTGCTCTGAGCAGACTGTCAGGACAGGGAGACCTCCATTCTCCTGTCACCTCTCCACCCATCTTTATCAGACCCAAGACTCCTAAACCATACAGAATTGCAGGTCCAGAACCATACAGTCTAGGGATACCCATCAGAATCCTGCCATATAAGGACCACTGAATTTCACCTCCCTCCCAAAACCTACTATAACAAGAACATCCAGGAACCAAAACTGTCTAGATGGTTAAAGGTCCTCAAAAGAACACAATAAACAAAACCAGGGCAATATGACACACCTACCCTACTACAGCAAGCCTTGGATATCCAGCACAAACAAAACACAAGAAAAATGACATTAGACCTCATCTTATAAGGATGATAGATGCCTTTAAAGAGGAAAAGAATATATTCCTTATTAAAATAAAGGACAATACAATCAAACAGAGAGTTCTTTAAAGATGAAATAAATAAACCCCTTAAAGACATACAAGAAAAATACTGTTAAACAGGTGAAGGAAATAAATAAAATTGTGTAAGACTTGAAAGTGGAAGTAGAAGCAATAAAGAAAACATAAACTGAGGGAATACTGGAAATGGAAAAACTAGGGAAGAGAACAGGAACAGCAGATGCAAGAATCACCAACAGAATACAGGAGATGGAATTGAGAATCTCAGATGTAGACCATACAATAGAAGAAAATGTCAAATATAAAGAGTTTCCTGACACATAACATCCAGGAAATCTGGGATACCATGAAAATTCCTAATCTAAAAATTGTAAGCATAGAAGAAAGTAAAGAGTTCCAGTTCCAAGTCTAGAAAATATTCTCAACAAAATTATAAAAGCTAAAGATAGAGATGCCTAAAAACATACAAGAAACTTATAGAACACCAATTAGACTGGGTTAGAAATGAAAATCCTCTAGACTGCTATGCCAAGCAAAACTCTCAATTACCATAGATAGAGAAAACAAAGAAATTTCAAGACAAATACAAATTCAAACAATGTCTATCCACAAATACAACCATAGAAGGATAACTACTTTCAAGAAAACAAAAAAACAAGTAATTTCCAGCAATAGCAAGGAAAGGACACACACACACACACACACACACACACACACACACACACACTCTAACACCCACACACACACACTCTAACACCCACAACATCACAATAATGGGAAAGAACAATCCCTGAGCATTAATATCTTTCAACATCTATGGACTTAATCTACCAATAAAAGACACAGGCTAACAGAATGGATGAGAAAATGGGATCCATAATTCTGCTGCTTACAAAAAACACACGTCAGCAATAGATATAGACATTACCACAGGGTAAAGGGCTGGCAAAAGCAAACAGATGCAAGAAGCAAGCTGGAGTAGCCATTCTAATATGAAATAAAATAGACTTTCAACCAAAACTAATAAAAAGAGACAGGGAAGGACATTTCGGACTCATCAAAGAATTTTCTTCTAAAATGATATCTCAATTTCAAACATTTATGTCCCAAACACAGGGACTCCCACATTTGTAAAAGAAACATTGTTAAAGCTTAAATTGCACATCAAACTCCATACATTAATAGTGGGAGTCCTTTGTACTCCACTCACCAATTGACCTCACCAACTTGCAGGACATCCAGACAAAAAGCTAAACAGAGAAAGAACGGAACTAACAGATACTATGAATCAAATGAACCTAGCAGACATCTATAAAATATTTCACCGAAACACAAAAGAATATCTCAGCACCCCATGAATCCTCCTCCAAAATTGACCATATAATATTGTCAATCACAAAGCAAGTCACAATGGATACAAGAAAATTGAAATAACATTTTGTATGTTATCAGACCACCATGGATTAAAGATGTAATTCAACAACAGAAACACTAGAAACCCTATACAATCATCACACTCATGGAAAATGAACAACTCTCAACTCAGTGATCTCTGTGTCAGGGTAGAAATAAAGAAAGAAATTAAAGCCTTTGTAGAATTCAATGAAAATGAAGGCACAATATACCTAAATTTATGGGATGTAATGAAAGCATTGCTAAGAGCACTTAGTACCTCCATAAATAAATTAGAAAGTTCTCATGTCAATAATTTATAAGTATACCTCAAAGCTCTAGGAAAAGAAGCAGCCAACATACCAAGGAGGAATAGAAGGCTGGAAATAATCAAAATCGGGGCTGAAATCAATGAATTAGAACAGAGAAGAAAATAATAAAAAGAATCAACAAAACCAAAAGCTGGTTCTTTGAGAAAATCAACAACACAGACAAACCCTTAATCAAACTAACAAACAGACAGTATTCAAATAAACAAAATGAACAATTAAGAAGGGGACTGGGGGTTGGGGATTTAGCTAAGTGGTAGAGCGCTTGCCTAGCAAGCGCAAGGCCCTGGGTTCGGTCCTCAGATCAGGGAAAAAAAAAAAAAAAGAAGGGACTGATGTCGGGGGGGGCAATGAGTGAATGTAAATTTTAAAAATTGGAAAAGAAAAGGTCAAAGAATCATTATTTGTGGATGATATGATAGTATATACATGAGTGAACACCAAAATTATACCAGAGAACTTCTATAGCTGATAAACATATTCAGCAAGGTGGCCGGATACAAAATTAACTCAAAGAAATTAGTAGCCCTTCTTTCTAGTAGTGATCAATAGGCTGAGAAAGAAATGAGTGAAGCAACATCCTTTACAATAGCCCTGAATAATATAAAATAGCTTTGTGTAACTATCAAAGCTAGTGAGAGATCTGTATGACAAGACCTTCGAGTACCTTGGAGAATAAAATTGAAGAAGACACCAGAAGATGGAATTATCTCTCATGCTAATGAGAAGTAGGTAGGTAGGATTAACATAGTGAAAATGGCCATTTTACCAAAACAATATACAGATTCCATGAAATACTCATCAAAATTCCAACACAATTTTTTAGACCTTGAAGGAGCTTAACTTCATATGGAAAAACAAAACAGGATAAGCAAAATAATCCTAAACAATCAAAGAACTTCAGGAGGAATCATTATCCCTGACCTCAAGCTATATTACAGAGCAATAGTGATGCAAACTGCATGATATTGGTACAGAAACAGATACATCGATCAATGGAATAAAATAGGAGACCCAGAAATAAACCCATGCGCCTATAAACACTTAATTTTTGATAAAGGAGACAAAATCTTACAATTGCAAAATGAAAGCATCTTCAGCCAATCATGCTGGACAAACTGGATGTCTACATTTTGAACAATGAAGTATATTCATACTTATCATTCTGCATGAAACTTAAGTCCAGGTGAATGAAGGATGTCAACATAAAACTGGATATACTAAATCTCATAGAAGAGGAAGTGGGAAATAGCATTGGTACAAGAGATAATTTCTTGAACAGAACACCAATGGTTCAGGCTCAAAGACCAACAATTGATAAATGGGACCTCATGAAACCGCAAAGCTTCTGTAAGGCAAAGAACACTTCGATAGGACAAATCAGCAACTGACAGATTGGTAAAAGATCTTCACTAATCCTACATGTAATAGAGTGTTAGTATCCTAAATTTACAAAGAACTCAAGAAGTTAGACACCACCATCTTAAAAAATCTAATTAAAAATGGGATATAGAACTAAACAGAGAATTCAAAACAGTAATTTCAAAGGGTTGAGAAGCATTTTTAAAAAGTTCAAAATCCATTGTCATCACTGAAATGCAAATCAAAACATTTTACATCCATCCGAATGGCTATGATCAAAAATCTATAGAAATAGCACATGCTGTCCATGATGTGGAGCAAGGGGGGCAGTTCTACATTGCTCATGGGAATGCAAACATGTACATCCACCTTGAATTGTATAGAATTCAGAAAATTGGAAATAGTTCTACCTAAAGACCCAGCTATACCACTCCTGGGCATATACCCAGAAGATGCTTCAACATCCCACAAAGACATTTGCTTACCTTTATTCATAGCAGCTTCATTTGTATTAGAAACTGCAAGCAACCTAGATGTTACTCACCTGTAGAATGGATAAAGAAAAATGTGGTACATCTACTCAATGGGATACTATTCAGCTATGAAAAGCAAAGACATCATGAGTTTTGCAGGCAAATGGATGAAACTTGAGAATATCATCCTGAATGCAGTAACCCAGTCCTCCCAATACTGAGTGTATATACTCACTTATTAGTGGATATTAGCCATAAAATGTAGGCACCATGCTATATTACACAGATCCAAAGAAGCTAAACAAGAAGGAAGTGAGGAAACTTGAATATCACTTAGATGGGAAAATAAAAGTCATAAGAGGCAGATGGAGGGAAGGTCCTTGGAGGGAATGGGATAGAGAAGGGAATGTGGGGTTCAGGATCAGGTGCAGGGAAAGACAGGAAATAGACAGATGAGTATAAAATGAATGGAAATCTGCAACTGACAGGGAAGAGGAGCTGGGAGTATCTCCAGGACAAGACAGAGATATGAGATAAACTAGGCACTCAACTATCAATGGGGTGAACATTAGCTATGAATCACTACATAGGGTTTATAAAACCTGATGAGGCCACCTTCTACAGCTAGGCAGGAACCTCAGAAGAGAGATAGGGACACTAACTCATCTACAAGCCTTTAAACCTAAAATTTATCCTGTTTACAATAAACACAGGCATGGGGGACAGAGCAGAGACAGAGGGAATGGACAACCAATAACTGGCCCAACCTGAGACCCTTTCCACGAGCAAGCACAAATACACAACACTATTATTGATACTCTATTATGCTTGCGGACAGGAGCATGTTGTTTTCTCAGAGGTTCTACCCATCAGCTGATTGAGACACATACAGTCACCCACAACCAAACATTGGATGGAGTTTGGGGACTCTTATGGAAGAATAGAAAGCATTGTGGGCCTAAACAATAAGCCTAAAATTAACCTCTTCTTTTTATATTTTCTCAAGAAGTTTAATAAAGCTAACAGGGCACATTGTTCTGTATGAATTTGGAGCCCAGGGTTAGTCCATGTATAGTCTTTGGGTAGTGGCTTAGACGCTGGAAGCTCTGGTTGGTTGGCATTGTTGTTCATGTGGGGTCTCAAGCCCCTTCAAGCTCTTTCAGTTCTTTCTCTGATTCCTTCAACGGGGGTCTCGTTCTCAGTTTAGTGGTTTGCTGCTGGCATTCGCCTATGTATTTGCTGTATTCTGGCTGTGTCTCTCGGGAGAGATCTACATCCGGTTCCTGTCAGCCTGCACTTCTTAGCTTCATCGTCTTATCTAGTTTGGTGGCTGTATATGTATGGGCCACATATGGGGCAGGCTCTGCATGGGCGTTCCTTCAGTCTCTATTCTAAACTTTGCTTCCCTATCCCCTCCTATGGGTATTTTTGTTCTCCTTTTAAAGAAGGAGTGAAGCATTTGCATTTTGGTCATCCTTCTTGAGTTTCATGTGGTCAGTGCATCTTGGGTAATTTGAGCATTTGGGCTAATAGCCACTTATCATTGAGTGCATACCATGTGTAACTCCCCCTCTTAATGACATAAAATAATGTCTCTTTTGTAACCTAGATTGTTATTTTTCCTGAAATAAGTTGCTCAACTTTTTATTAACACACCAGCCATTTGCTTGTCTAAAATTTTTTTTCTGAGAAAATACACTTACTAACAACCCAGTTGTACTAATTTTTGTATTGAAGTTTTAGAGTTTCTTATGTGCTCTGGATATTACTACTGTGTTGCATAGCCCACACATTTTTCTTCCATTCTGTCTCTGTTATTGCTTTCCTTTCTCAGCTTGTTAGTCTGTTAGAATACCATTTGTCTATTTTTGCTTGTTTGTTTGTTTGTTTGGTGGTGGTGGTGGTGGTATTTTGTTTTGTTTAGTTTTTTTGTAATTTTAAATCGTAGACATGGAGACATCAAGCATTGGAATCCCTAAGTCAGTTGGAGACACTAAGTAAAATAGTACAGAATTAAATATATACAAATATAAAAACAAAAATAGCCCACATTTTTATGACTTGCAGCCCATTCAATGAACAAAACTTATTCTAAGCATCACAGATTTAAAAACATATTCTATTATCATGTTTATAACAATTATGTCGGAGGATAAACCTGTGACCACAGGACTAGGCAAATCATTTCAGGAAAGAGAAAAAAGGCAACCCTCATAAAGACTGTAATTGATAAATTATATAAGATTAAAAAATCATAGTTTTTGCTCATGAACAATACCCTTTAGGAAATGAAGTATTATCTTATTGTTTACTATTATTAGAATACATTTAAAACTAAATATATGAGTATAAAACATACTTGTGCACACAGAGCACTATGAATCAATACACATGGTAACTAAAATTCATGGTAGCCCACTCTCAGAAACAAACCAAAAGCTTATCTTCAGGAGAATAAAAGGTTGGAGATAGATCTGAAGCTAATACACTTGTCTAGTATGAGCAGTGCTCTGGCTTTGAACCCCAGCACTGCCAAAGAATGAAATAAAACACTACCGATAAGCACATTAGGGTAAGCCTAAATAGTGAATACCCGCCTCTATATCCAGTATAGAAACAAAGCACATGGACAAGTCTCACAGAGAGTATTAACAAAACGACAAATAGTCAAAGAGAGGAATTCACGTCCAGCACAATAAGAAAGTCACCGTCTCTCAAGGTCAACAATGAAGAACGATACAAAGGAACTTTCTGTTGTAAAACTGAAATGATAAATCTTGTATTTTTTGGGTTATTTTAGAAACCACAAGTACCTATAATTGTTAAATACAATGAACCAAACACTTAAAATCTATGTTTCTAGTGAAATGACAGTTTTTTAAAAATTGTCATATATGAAAAGAGGAGAGAAAATCTTACAAGCTTACGAAAGCTCTTCCTCACATTTAAATGAATCTTGCTTTTATAGGCTTTGGATATCATTGCACTCACGTTTCTGGAAAGACAAACACGAGCAAATCTTTTGTTATGCAAACAATATTCTATAGGCTAGCAAGCAAGAGAAGTCTGGACTGAAAAAAAGATTAGGAGTGACTCTGTGAAAGGAAACTTACTTATTTTTACAGCAAGAAAAGTTTGTAGTCCCAATACATGTAACATACATGTGAACATGAACAGTAACTAAATGCATTTTGCCTTAGAATGATTTTTAGAATTCATGTAAACACATGCCACTCTGGTTTGTCAGAGTTTCAGTCCGGCAAATATATGTGCTTTCTGTATGTTTTTCCTAGGGAGATGTGAATACATTTTTATTCAACCCCCAAAATGATTCCATCAATTTTATCCTGGAGAACTAAGAATGAGGTCAACTCAAAAGCATCTGCATATCTTAAAAACTCACTTCTACATGGGCTTTCTCCTGCCCAACTTGATGGCAGCACTGAGACAAGAAAGTCTTCTCCTTAGCAATCATTCCTACTTTTATGGTCATGCAATTCTGTGAATTTCCTGAGTCTTATAAGAGCCTTCAGCTTCCTGGATTTTGTGTTCCTCTCTCCTCCACACAGCTGAGAGTCCAATCCCGAGGAAGTACATAATCAACTTTTAAATTCTATGCCACACATTACTAAATGAAAGCAGAGTACCCCTCTGTGTTACATGTCCAGGACAGTACTGTGTGCTTAGTAATCTTGTGTCACTTGAGCATTCCACGTGATTTATTATTTTAATAAATATTTTTGGTGGAAAAGAAGTAGCAGACTTTATTTTATAGTTCTCTTGACACGTGTAAGGGTCATTAGAAAGCAGTCTGAAATGTAATATGCATCTGGAACACATATTTTTCTCCCAAATTTTATATACTCAGTAGAAAAAAAAGGCGAAGTTTAGTCCATAGTCTGGGTGATATAAATTTTCCCAGATGTTTCCATTACATGATTAAATATTTGATCATGATGTCATGAAGAAATAGTACATCCTTTATTAAAGGCTTCAGAGAAAGGGAAGCTGTTCAATCAGGTATTTAAATGGGTTTAAATATCATGTTTTATTTCCATTTAATATGGGCTTATTCACAACGAGTGAGTCTAAACTGCTCCTGGGAAACTTAGCTTAGAATAAATGAATAAATGAATATTTTAAACACATTAAGGTATAGAAGAATGTGTTATAGTTTACCTATCATGTTATTTTTTGGAATACTAAAGAAACTGAAAAGCGTCCATGACAAAACTAAAGGAAAAATAGATAATAGGAACATGAAAATTACATGTGTGCCATTTGTATGAGCATGTGCAGCTTTTTGAATGTTTTGTCTGTACTCCTGTATGTGTAGCATGTGTCCAACAGGACCACAGAAGGACATTAAAACGCCTACAACTGGAGTTGCAGACAGCTGTAAGCCACTGAGTGAGTTCTGGGAATATAACCCAGCAGTCAGAACAATTGCTGTTAACTGCCATTTTCTCAGCACCTACATGTGTTTACCTAGCATGCCAGTATGAAGTAATACAAACATTTCCACATTTTATGTTTCACAGGTCTAAGGTATAAAATAGTTAATTTGCTTGTTGAAATCATATGAATAAAAGATATATATAAAAGGCACCCAAGTACTTGGGTTCCAAATTCTGCCATCTACACAACATACATATGATACCAAATGTGTGATGCACAAATGTACCTCCTTATATAAACAAGTAATATGTATTTAAGAAGGACAAAACATGATAATTGAGAAGACAATCATGATTTTGACACCATGTGAGCAAAACCATCATCCTCTGAGACCTTTACC
The DNA here is from genome assembly GCF_011064425.1 of Rattus rattus. Lineage (NCBI taxonomy): Eukaryota > Metazoa > Chordata > Mammalia > Rodentia > Muridae > Rattus > Rattus rattus. Next base: position 60,984,357 of record NC_046157.1, on the reverse strand, counting down.
TATTCTTCTTTACTACTCACAAAGCTATGTGTTTCCGTGTTGTGCATTTCTAAACTCACTGAGAAAATCACACAGCCACATTATTCCAGAGTGCATAGAAATGGCATACATTTAGGTCTTTTGCCATTATATAGTCTTATACAGTGTGCTTCTTAAATAATATTGCCAACTTCTTTAAAATTAAGGCAAGGTGGTATGTATTTGTGAACGCACTGACACCGATTATCACAATCTACTTTCCAGGGCTGCTGGTCTGAGAGGTAGTCAGGTAGTGGTGCTTCAAGTCATGGAGGAAGCACAGAGGATATAGTAAGATATATGAAGGAGCCTTAGGAAAGTTAACCAAGGAGGAGCCAGATATGGTCTTGAATGCTTGGACATGTATTAATTATTTTTATAGTTAATATGTGGTCGGTGTCATCAGTTATTCATTAAGAAAGTTCAAGGTTTGATCAGAAAGGAATGAAATCACTCTGATTGGCTAGGAAGAAGAGAGTTGAACTTTCTTTTCCACCATGGAGGTTGCACAATATTTCCAAACCCTGTTAGAGTATGGAGGGGGACCTTCTGATCTGAAGAAATTGCACATATATACCTTGAGATCTGCTCTCAGGAAATCATTAGTGCCCGAGTAAGGTATTGGAATTGATTTAAGAAGCAGCAGATTACTAAAAGTTTTGAAAAGGGAAAACTCATTGACTCATTTGAAATGCAAGATGAAACCCCGGTCTGGAGTGGGAGCACGGCATTAGAAAAGTGATGTTGGTGTGGCCCATACATATACAGCCACCCAATTAGACAAGATGGATGAAGCAAAGAAGTGCAGGCCGACAGGAGCCGGATGTAGATCGCTCCTGAGAGACACAGACAGAATACAGCAAATACAGAGGCGAATGCCAGCAGCAAACCACTGAACTGAGAACAGGACCCCCGTTGAAGGAATCAGAGAAAGAACTGGAAGAGCTTGAAGGGGCTCGAGACCCCATATGAACAACAATACCAAGCAACCAGAGCTTCCAGGGACTAAGCCACTACCTAAAGACTATACATGGACTGACCCTGGACTCTGATCTCATAGGTAGCATTGAATACCCTAGTAAGATCATCAGTGTAAGGGGAAGCCCTGGGTCCTGCCAAGACTGAACCCCCAGTGAACGTGGTTGTTGGGGGGAGGGCGGCAATGGGGGGAGGATGCGGAGGGGAGGGGGAAGGACTAGGGGGATGTTGGCCCATAAACCGGGAAAGGGAATAACACTCGAAATGTAAATAAATACTCAAGTTAAAAAAAATAAATTAAAAAAAAAAAAAGAAAAGTGATGTTGGGAATGGTGAATTAGCTGAAGAACATCTGATGACAGGTTTGCAATAGTAGGAATTAATCAGAATGAGTCATGTACCAGTCATTGTAGCAGAATAGGTCATTTATTGTTATAGATAATACCAAAATTCTGTTATAGTACAGAAAGCTAATTTTGTCTGTTGGTTAGGGTACACCACTTGGTCTTGACTTAGGTCATTCACATTTTTAGTAATCGTCTGAATTATTATGACTATGATGGGTTTACTTCAAATTACCAGGGCAACTCGACTTGGCCTCACAAACTTTTGTCCTTTCTTAGGCCACCCTGGGCACCTCTTCTGTCAACAACACAGAGATTTGTGGAAAAGAACAATTGCTTTTTACTCACTTGCATTTATGTTGCAGTCCAGACAAGGAATGGTGGGATATAACTGCTTCCTTAGCAATGGCCTTTACTGTGTTGTGTGAAAAGCTTTTTCCTGGGGAGATGCAACACACACATCTACTGATCCAAGATAGGAGCCCACAGAAGATCAAAGTATGAGTTCCACTGATGTCCGATGAGTTTTATTCAGATTATTTACAGGAAGATGAGATAGCAGTTACTTAGGGTAGCAAAAATGACCGAGAGACAGCTGTATCACCAAAGTCCACCACAGTATGTGTAATAGTTGATATAAGCTGGGAACCTGGAGCATACTTCACAGCCTCGCAATAAATTTTCGAGAGTGTCCTTTCCAAGAGACTGTTGGTCTAATCCTCTTCCAGACACATCTGCTCAGAACCAGAGAATATAAATAATTTTTAAACCAGCACTTTAAAACTTTTTATCAGGCCATTTAACCAATTTCTAAAATATGGTAATACTATCTGCCTGACAGGTATAATGTTGATGATCAAAGGCAATTTTAAGTCAATACTAAATGTGTAATTAGTGTTCATTAAGTGTACCAACATATTTTTTCACTTATCTTTTGGAAGAAAGATCTATCATCTATCTATCTATCCTTCATTTGGATACTAAAAATATAAAATTGCTCACTTTTCATTTTAGGATATCCAAGTACTCTGCAAAATATTCCATTTAGTATATTATTTTAAGCTGAATTTATTGAAGAAATGTAGTAATAGGAAATGTTCAGCCAGCAGTAGAAGATATCTTCTTCTAAGGAAGTTGATCTCTACAAGGAAATTTTTCAGTAACAGAACAGAGTGTGTCTTCTCCATATTAGAAAGAGATGTGTGACTAAATTCCTAGAAACACACAATGGGTGCCACAGTAGATGCAAATTTGTATAACATACCTTCTTTTCCTTGCCATTCTCTTTTTAGTATTTCTATATAGCTACCTATCCTCACGTCATTTATTTTTTGGTCAGCATCTGAGTAACAATATTTGTTTTAGTTACTTTTTGATGACTGTGACAAAACGCAACGAACAGAAGCTATTGTAGAAGGAAGAATTTATTTGGACTTCAGGTTCCAGAGGGTTATGGGTCCGTAATGGCGCAGAGGCAGGGTAGCAGGTGGGAGGCACACAACTATTTGCTGAGAGCCCGTATCTTCAACCCCAAACCGGAAGCCAAGGGAGTGACCTTGGCATAGCATAGATCTTCAAGCTCTAAAAGCCTGCCTGCAGTGACACAATTTCTCAAACAAGACCACACCTTTACAACTTTCTCCTGAGAGACTCTGCCAGAGTCCAACAGATACAGAGACAGATGCTCGCAGGCAACCATTTGACTGAGCATGGGGTCCCCAATGCAGGAGTTAGAGAAAGGACTGAAGGAGTTGAAGGGGTTTGCAACCCATAGGAAGAACAACAATATCAACCAACCAGACCCCCAGAGCTCCCGGGGAATAAACCACCAACCAAAGAATACACATGAAGGGACCCATGGTTCCAGCTGCATATGTAGCAGAGGATGGCCTCGTTGGACATTAGTGTGAGAAGAGGCTGTTGATCCTGTGAAAGCTTGATGCCCCAGTGTAGGGGAATGCCAGGGCCGGGAGGTGGGAGTGGATAGGTGGGTGGGGGAGCACCCTCATAGAAACAGGGAGAGGGAAGATGGGATAGTGGGTTTCTAGAAGGGAAATCGGTAAAGGAGATAACATTTGAAAAGTAAATAAATAAAATATCCAATACAAAATTCTTTTCTAAATAACTTCATCAACTGCAAACCAAGTATTCACTCATCATAGCCTGTAGATGTCACCTTATTCAAACAAATGTAGCATCTAAGCTTAAATTTAAAGTCACCTCTTTGAGATGTACTAATTTCTCTGTTTATCTTTCCATGTGATATGAAGCATAAATATGTACATACTTTTATTTTTTTGCTAATACATTGTTATTATTCTAATAATTCAGAAAGAATAGACAGATTTTTTTTGTCCACTGTCGTATAATAGGGTGAGGAAAAAGCAACCCTCTGAACATTTAGTCCTTTCACAGAGAGATCAGTGACAAGATATTGAAATTCTTGTGCGCATTTTACTCACGGATTTCAAATGCTAGGTAAATGTTAAAATCTTTGTCACAGAGTTCATGCCTATTTGCTTATTGATGACATCTGTGGATTCCTAACCTCCTATTTTTCATAATTTGCCACGAATTTTAGAATTTTATGTACTTTAACATAGAGGCAACTGAACAGAGGGAAATTAAATGTGAAAGAGCCATGTTTAATTGACCCAGGACTTACGAGAACAGAAGTCAGTGGCAATAAACTACTAAAATCAGATACAGTGCCTTAGTTACCAGACGACTTAACAGTGAGCAAATATAGACATGGCTTTATAAGGTACTCTGCTCTTAGGAAGTATGTGGTGTGAAAAGCACATCGAATTTTCCAGAATTTCATTAATTTATCTGTTTATTTGGCACTTCTGCATGTGTGACATAATGCTTTCATTGGTCTTTCGGTTTCTTCCAATGTTATACAGAACACTTATACACAAGATTTCATATAATATTTTGTATGTGATCAAATGCTATTAATCATCCATTATTTAAAAAGATATTATTGACTCTTGTTATTAACTGAGGCCTCTAAACAACATATTTGCAGAAATGTCATATTATAAAAAATAAGCAACATATCTTACACTGGGCTAATAATTTAGTACAGCAGGATAATATCTATGATAACTAATTATAAAGAAGGAGGAATGACTTATTTTTCAAAAAAATTTCACATTGAGATAAAAAGAACATTTTTATAAATTGTTTTAGAGATAAATTATACAAATCATTATTTTATGAACTACTTTTGTTGCTTAAAAACTTTCATGTACTCCTTTGGCATATTTAAGGCTTGTATGATGACTTTATTTAAAGGTGACTGAGAAAAGAAGGTAGATACTTCTGCAGAAATAGTTTTTGATAAAATAGAAATTAGACAATAAGTAATTTTTCAGCATCACATTGACAATCACTATCTAGAAATTATATTGTCTTCACAGATTTGCTCAGAGATGCTGGTTCTCTGACAGTAGGACCAGAACTGAATAGAGCAGCAGACACATGGTTAGAGAAGATAACTGCCCATTTTATTCCGGAGTTGATTCTGACAATCAGTATTTTGCTTGAATTATCAGAAAAAGGAATTTAGGAGTTATTACTTGAGGGTGTTAAGTTGACTTCAAATGAGAGCATATTACTCTAGGAGTAGAAAGTAGATTTACTAAAATTTCTTTAAGTGGAAGAAAATGTCATTTGCTTAAAACCTGGACTTGGTGTTTATCTATGCCTTAAGCTTTCTGCTTTTTTTGTTTTCTGAAAACAGGATTGGGTCTAGTGATATACCAGCTCAAATGAAATGAACAATCTTTGTTTGATTCATCACTGAGTCAATGAATCCATAGTGAAGACTTTCCTGTAAATAATCTGGACCTGTGGATATTTTTGTTCTGTTGCTAGGAAGAAAAATCTGATATTGTATGTTTTGTGAGTAGAAAGATCAAAATGTATCAGAGACAAAAAATACTGTAGTTATAATTTGACCATGCCTGGGATGGGATAGAGTTGGCTATACTGACAGCATTGCCTGGACAGGTGGCTTCCAATAGTGTAGACAGGCCAGCTCCAGAATGATAAAACTGAAATGGGTAATCAAGAGGAAATGAATGTAATCAACTAGCAAAATCTGGAGGCCAGATTAAAGGGAACACAAACCCAAATGAGGAGGCTAAAGCACTGGGGTAAATTCCAACACTGTAAACAAAAGTGTCTCCAATCCAGGGTTTTTATTGTTGTGGGATGAAGGGATAGGTGCAGGCTTTAAAGAAAAACCTCAAAAATAAGAACAGACAGTAAAGAAGAGCTAGAGTGAAATTCTGAGAATAGGTCTATGACAGACTCTGGTCTGTCTATGTTTGTATTGTTCGGTAGACATCCTACATACAATTAAAAGGGGCTGTGCTAATGTTTATGTCTTATAATTTCAGGCTAATAGTATGTAAGAAGGAGTGGTAGAATGCTGTCTGTGATTAAAGTAGTGTAGAAAACACACACTGGGCTTTCTTATGCCCCTTCTAATGTGCTCTCAAGGTAAAGTTATTAGGCACAAGTGAACAGAATAATTTGCACAGGTTCTCATGCTTTCTGAGAATGCTGCCCAAATTTCTGAACTCTTGAATGCCTAGCCAACTTCTTAATGGTTCCTAGAGAAATAAGTTCTTTTCGACATAAAAGTTAACATCTTGTCTTTTCCGCTTTCCTTATTTCTTGAACAGACTGATATCAACACTCTTGGCATTCTGGTTTTATAGACTCCTCAGATTAATGCTGTACATTTCAGCCCTTAGAGCATCATGCTGTGTTTTCTCAATTCTCATAACATCAGCTCTGGTGCAAGCAATACAAGAGTTCCCTTCCTGAGGTATTGCTCTATTTTTTCTCTTGCTCTCCAGCTGATTAGAAGGGAACCTGCTTGGACTCACAAAAATTAGCTCATACTTTCTGTTCAGTGAATGGACATCTTAGCTGTGTCACAAGTTATGGTGAGGTCCAAACAATAAAGTCAGGAATGGATGATGGTCACAGGAAGCCAGGAGGTAGGACAGAATGCAAGGAGAATCAGCAAAAGAAGTCATTTTATTTATTGTGGGTAAAATTTGCTGTATAAAACTGTAGACAAGTAGCTGCCTACAGATACCCAGGCACATGTTGTCATACAAGTCATACAAGATGGGCATAGTCATATATGTTGATCACATATAGGTCACATTGGAGGTAGGAATAGGCCAATAGACAAACACACATGGGCAGGATGGTGAAGGCAGCAGCTCAGACATCTGACATTCTACTATCATTAGTTAAAACATATTATATCACCATTTAATTTTCTTTTCCCCCAAAAATCTGGTGTCAGTCAGTTGTATGGACTGACAGTTTTCTGGATTTCCAGCATAAGTCAATTTTGGCTATACCAGATACCCATAACAGTACCATGCTGTTTAAACATAAACTGGCCCTGACGGTCCTCTGTTTCCTACAATAATATCCCACAATATGCTTACTAACAGCCATACCATCAATGCTGTATGGATCAAGTGCTCTGGTATCTAGAAGTTACAGGGAAATGTTCAGTTTCTTCTTCTGCAGAGGCCAAATACATATTTATTTCTGAATAGCTTAAAATTACAGGAATAAATTTGGATAAAATGGAAGATCAATTTCAATTTTTATTTAGGGTTTATCATAGGGAGTGCTTTTTCTTAAAAACAAAGAGTGACAATCCCATTTAAACTAGTTTGTTATTTTTAACATTTAACACAATTCATGAAAGTATTCATTTTCTGAACTACCTTTTAATTTTGTCCTGTGTAGTTCAGCCTCATTTTTGCTAATTTCAGTGATTTTTGTCAGGATTAACTTTATACAGTGCTGGATGATAAGAAAAACTACAAAGGGCCCATAACTATCTTTACAATTACTTCAACAATACTTGTATTACATTTTAAACATTTTCATATACTGTATTTTCAACATTCCACACCTCTGTCACCAACTCCTCCCAGATCCGCCACTACCTACTTACCCACACAACTTGATATATTCTCTCCTTTTTAAAAGGCATAATAAAAGAAAAAACTCTACTCAGTCCAAATTGGGTCACCCAAACATTCTGGGGTCTCAGGCATATGCCTTAAGGATGGTCAACTTACCAGTGATTGCATCCTGACTAAACCTGCTTCTCTCCCAACAGCTATCAGTTGCTAATAACTTCCCAGCTAAGGGTGGGGCTTTATGATAACTTGCTCTCTCCAAGTTATTTTGGGTTATGACTGATACTCATATTAGCCCTATGTTATTTAAACAAAATGTGAATTTTGAGGCCCCTTTGGATAGAGGGACTGGAAGATTGCCTGACTTGAGATTGTGCTGGCTCTCACAATTCTGTGAATTCATAGGTTTGGCTCCTAAATTTCCTCTCTCTATAGCGTGAATGACTAAGATAAATGATAATAAGTGTTGGCGTATATGTGGGGAAAGGAGAATACTTATCCACAGCAAATAAGTAGAACCCCATGGAAGTCACTAAGACAACATGTTATTCTAGGAGTATGGGTAAAGTGGACTTAGAAGAAGCATATGTTACAGAGGACCTGAAACTCTCTGCACCAAGTATGACCATCAACGATGAAATATCTTAGAATTAGAACAAATGAAATGTAATGTTGAATATTTTATAAATGCACATGTATATGTGCAGTACATGTAATGTGTTCAGACTTTTGTGTACTAAATATATATTTTTCTTGGCTCAGAACAAATTTAGAGCTAGAACTATCAAAGGTTCTAGTTATAATACTCTGGGGCATATATCCTACTATAGAGATATGCTTAGACATATTTATTGCTGTTCTGTTGACAATAGTCAGAAGACTCGAGGGAAAACTACTTGAGTGGTGCTAGATTAAATGTCCAGATAAGTAGCTGGGGATAAAACCCTCATTCTGAGTGAGATATCCCAGACCTAGAAAGAAAACGACACATGCTTCAACTCATTGTGTGAATGGAAACTTTTTGAGTCTTTTTCTTTTCTGGTTTACTTTTTTATTCCTTATTTTATTTACATTTAAAATCTTATTCCCCTTTCCAGTTTTTCCTTCTACAAACCCCCTATCCCTGCCTTTCCACCTCACTTTATGAGGGTGCTCCCTCACCCATCCACCCGTTCCCACCTCAGTGCCCTAGCATTTCCCTATGCTGGGTCATTGAATCGCCACAGGACCAAGGGCTTCCCCTCCCATTGATGCCTGATAAGGCCATCCTCTGCAACATATCTAGCCAGAGCCATGGGCTCTCCATGTGTACTCTTTGGTTGGTGGTTTAGTCCCTGGGAACTTTGGGGGTCTGGTTGGTTGACAGTGTTGACTCTTTTAATATGCATTTTCATTTGAAATACCCTTAGTGATCAGGAAACTGGTAAGAGGTCATGTGGGTGACATTGAAAGCAAGAGGGAATGCTATAGTATGAAGCAATGAAGGGGAATAATGGAATGGAGATTAAGTAGGGTGAGGATGAGAATATAGGCTAGTGGAAGAGTGTAAGGAAGAATAATTTACTTATGAGACTCTTTGAAAAAATTATATGGATACTTAGTATAAAATTCCTAAAGCATAACATATGCACATGTAAATGAGTTTAAATGGAGTTTTCCTATATTGGAAGGGTGCCCTTACTTTACACCTAAGCTTGCAAATAAGAACCCTACTGCCAGGATTCAAATACATCTTTTGGAATTGTCCACTGGAGCTGAATTGATCTCCAAATATACTGGCTGGTTTTGTGTGTCAACTTGACACAAGCTGGTCTTATCACAAATAGAGTAGCCTCCCTTGGGGAAATGCCTCTGTGAAATCCAGCTATAAGGTATTTTCTCAATTAGTGATCAAGGAGGGATGGCTATTTGTGGGTGGTACCATCCCTTGGCTGGTAGTATCGGGTTCTATAAGAAAGCAAGCTTAGCAAACCAGGGGAAGCAACCCAGTAAGTAACATCCCTCCATGGCCTCTGCATCAGCTCCTGTTTCCTGACCTGCTTGAGTTCCAGTCCTAACTTTCTTTGGTGATGAACAGTAATGTGGAAATGTAAGCTGAATAAATTCTTTCTTCCCCAACTTGCCTCTTGGTCATGATGTTTGTGCAGGAATAGATACCCTGACTAAGACACCAAAAGTTACAGGCCATTTTCATTTGGGGTGGTTGTCACCCCTGCTGAATTTGATGGTAAGATGAAGATATCATGTACACGAGTAACAGAACATGAAGAAATAAAGCTGCTAATAGTAAAGTTTCATCTAGACTAATTAGCTCTCCAAAGGCTGGAGACACTAAGCATGCTATCTGAGGTAAAATGTAGTAATAAATCTTACAAAGCTGAGAATCTGTGAGTTGCAATAGCAGTAGCATGCTATGCCTAGTGACACAGCAACTGCATGAATGTTTGAGGCATTGATTAAATTTGTGGTCTCTGATTAAAAGTAAGGTCCACTTCCCAAGATGGAAGTAATACCTGGTACCTGGAACAGTTATTAGGACCAATAAGCCATGGCTAGATAGGCGATGGAGTCTAGGAGAGAATCTACCACTGTTGTTCTACTGAATACATAGAGCATTAAACTGTTAATGAGTCAACATCATATCCATAGATTAGTCATCTCTCAGCTTATATCAGGGAACTTTATTATATGCATGTCAGCTAGCATCCATTAACATCACAGAGCCCTGCAACTGATCGACATACAGAGAACATGACAGCCCCAAATGTGACATCTATATCATATCCCTCTCCCCAAGACTCAGAGTATGCGGTAAGATTGTACAAGCAGTTGATGGCCACAAAGAAATTTATTTCAGAAAAGTATTTTCTGAATATCTTAAGAATTTTAATAAATTTAGAAGTCCTAGTTAGTATTGTTATTGTTGTGATGAAACACCATAACCGAAGCAACTCGCAGAGGAACAGTATATTTCATACAGATTTCTTATAATAGCTCATCATGGAATGCAGTCAGAACAGAAGATCGAATGAAAGGAGCCTGAGGAACTGATACATCAGCCATGGAGGAATGCTGTTTACTGACTTCCTTCCCACGGCTTGCTCAGCCTACATTCTTTTTTTGTTTGTTTGTTTGTTTGTATGTTTTACATTGTAATACATCTACACATTTACATTGTACACATCTGAATGATATAGAATATATATATATATATATGCGTGTTGGTTTTATATATGTACATATGTATTATGCAGTGTGCATATGTAATCCACACACATACTTGACACAAAACTTTCACATGTCAGTACTTTTTTTTTTCCATTTTTATTAACTTGAGTATTTCTTATTTACCTTTCGATTGTTATTCCATTTCCCGGTTTCCGGGCCAACATACTTCCAACCCCTTCCGCTCCCCTTCTCTACGGGTGTTCCCCTCCCCATCCTCTCCCCATTATTGCCCTCCCCCCAACAATCACGTTCACTGGGGGTTCAGTCTTAGCAGGACCAAGGGCTTCCCCTTCCACTGGTGGTCTTACTAGTGTATTCATTGCTACCTATGAGGTTGGAGCCCAGGGTCAGTCCATGGATAGTCTTTGGGTAATGGCTTAGTCCCTGAAAGCTCTGGTTGTTTGGCATTGTTGTTCATATGGGGTCTCAAGCCCCTTCAAGCTCTTTCAGTCCTTTCTAAGATTCCTTCAACGGGGGTCCCATTCTCAGTTCAGTGGTTTAATGATGACATTTGCCTATGTATTTGCTGTATTCTGGCTGTGTCTCTCGGGAGAGATCTACATTTGGTTCCTGTCAGCCTGCACTTCTTTGCTTCATCCATCTTATCTAGTTTGATGCTCAGCCTACATTCTTATAGGACCCAGAATTACCTGCCCAGTGGTGTTCCCATTTGCAGTGGGATGGGCCATCTTACATCAGTCACTAATTAAGAAAATGCTCTATAAGTTCTCCGACAACCTTACCTTCTGGAGATGTTTTCTTAAATGAGACTGACTTTTCTCTAGTGACCCTAGCCTATGTCATCCCCTGTCAACTTGACACACAAACACAAAGCCAATAGGTTGTAACTTTTTCTTCACATTTTTCCAATTCAGGGAGAAAGACCATAGGGCCATTTGTGTAAAAAATCTCAGAGCCAAGATGTCACATTAAGAACTTAAGTATCTTTAAAAGTCTCACTTTGAAAGTCTTTACAAACTCAAACATATTAAATATTCAGTCTCTTTAAAAATCCAAAATCATTTTTAAAAGTTCAAAACCCTTCAACAGTGGGCTCTTAAAATCAAAATCAAGTTATGCATTTCTTACTTCATAGGGGAGGAACCAGGGTGCAGTCACAATATGAATAAATCAAAATCAAACTCCAACAGTATAATTAACTCAGTGTCGAATATCATGGATTCATTCATCATCTTCTGAACTTCTCCACAGCACTTAGGTCACTTCTCTGCCTCTCCCCTCTACAGTACACATCGCTTGTCTGCTAGGCTCTGCAGCTGCCCTTGGTGTTTTACTCTATGGTATTAGCAAGTCCATTTGACAAAAACTAGAGTCACTGGATCAAAGAAGGCCTGAATTGAGAAAATGCCTTTATAGGAATGGGCAGTAGGCCAGCTTATAGGGTTGTTTCTCAATACTGATTGATATGGAAGGGCCCAGCCTATTTTTGGTGGTCCTAAGTTTTATAAGAAGGCAAGCTGAGCAATCTATGGGTGAGGCAAGCCAGTAAGCAACACTCTTTCATAGCCTTGGTGTCAGTCCCTGACTTCAGATTTCTGACAGAGCTCCTATGATGATATCCTTGTACAATGGACAGAAATGTGGACACATAAGACAAATAAACCTTTTCCCCACCAATGTGTTTTTACCACAGCCATAGTAACCTTAACTGTGATAGAAGTTGGTACCAGATGTTGGGTACTGTTGTGACAGACTTGTCCCTATTGTTTTGGGGAGGACTGTGGAAGGAATTTGGATTAGAAAAGTCATCGGTTATTGACCTTCGTCAGTTGTTCTGTAAGAACTTAGAATATAAGAATGTTGAAAGCGGTGCAGAAAATGGAGGCCTGGCTTGAGAAGCTTCAGGGAGAAAGACTACAGCGCCAATTGTGTAAAGAATCTGTGACGTCAGTTGGAGCTGAAGACTCAGCTGTGATTAACAAGAAACCAGAACCCCTAAAGCAAAACCTTTGTTTTTCTGAGACAATGGATGCTGGTCAGCTAAGGTTGATGAATCAGCTGTGATTAAGAAGAGACCAGCATCATTGAGGTGAACTCTTCTGAGAAGTATTTTCTCAGAGCCAGTACAACTAATTACCCAGTGACTTTAGCTTGTGTCAACTTGACATAAAACTAGTCAGCATACCAGCCAACACCTATTTCTTTTTGTTTGTTTGAGTTTCCACAGAAAGACCCTTATTTTGCTTTTATATAAGAAATTACAGATTTGACTGGAAAAAATGATCAGAATAAATGATCCAATTCAAAGCCAGACTACAAAACCCACATCCTTACGTTTTCTTCAACAGGTTAGAGAGAAAGGTAGTTCTAATAGATCTATACGGAACAACTCAATATCATATCCTTGGACAGATTCAAACAAGATTGGACAGGCAACCCACAGTTTATTATAGTTACTTCTAACTAAACTTTATTTTACATATTCAAATGGACTTGATTAATACCTTCAAATTATTGGAGATGGTTTTCTTGAGGAACCCATCTCCAATAGGATCTCGCACTTGCGTAGATTTTAATTTATTAATTAAAAAAACATTGGCTGATTTTTCCAGGATCTTTTGCATAGGGTGCTTCTATAAGCAAGTAGCCTTGGAAGACAGAGATCCTTACCTCCCGGTAGTAGATTGAAATTCCCAGGTAATACAAGTAATGCCTCACTCTGGAGAAGCGCTTAAGCCCTTTTGCCAGCAATGCCTACATAAGACAATGCGATTCATATTCTCAACTATGTTTATAGCACATCGAAAAATGCGGTAAGAAAAACCTGAGTCACATTACAATGGCCCTTGGGAGTCTGGTTTCAGAAACAAGGACAAGCTGTTATTTGCGCTCCTGTGATTGCCACGAGTAAACAACTGACCCAGAAACCTCATATCATTTTGCCAGTATCCAGGAAAATATGACACGCTATCTTGGTGACTTGTAGATGAGATGAAACATGTGGTATTGTCTCAGACATGGCAAGCTTACGTAACCTTAGGATATGTCTTTGAGTGTTTTCCTTCACTTGATTATGGATTCCATGGGAAATTTTTTTTTTTTACTTTAACAAAAAACCATTTTTTTCACATGAATAATGTTATGATTAGGAAATACCTGAAATATAAAAAAATACATTATATGTGTGATTTTGCTGTTTAAATAGAAGTACTTATAACATTTCTACACATTCTTCATATTCTTAGAATGATCACTTTGTATAATATACAAATATAAGTGCATGTGCATTCACCCACTAAAAATGGCTTCAAAATTGGTATCATAGAGGTCATGTCATTGTATTTTATATTAATCTGTACAGCTATAACTCTGTCATGTTTATAGCTTACAGTTCAATGTGCTATTATCCTGTTATTGGTTTGTAAAGGAACTTACTTTAGATTTAATTTTATATACCATTGTCAATATTCTTATTCCTATTGCCCAATTACTAGAAACGTTACTTTAACATAACACTCATTGATAATACCCTGTCCAAAACACTCTACTGAGAGCTTTATGTGTGTCATATTACTATATTAAGACTCTAAAATAATACTGTTGAGTACTGAAATGTTTTTTTTTCAAGAAAGTATATTGTACTTTGGAAAACTTCCTATCTCTAAAACATCTTTCTTTTGCTCTATTGTCTTATACATTTGTTTTATGAACAATTTATCAGGTAATAATGCTGCAGTAATTTTACTAACAATATTTAATAAGTCATTGTTTTTTATAGCCAATTTTTTTTAAAGTAGCAGGTATTTATGGTGTCATAATATTTAAATTTTCAGGGCTGGACAGATGACCCATCTGGTAAGAGCACTGGCCGTTCTGCAGAAGGATTGGGTTTGATTGATAGCATTCCCATATCCCCTCACACTTGTCTGTCACTTCAGTCCCAGGGCTTCTGAAACCCTCACACTATATGCACACGTAGGCAAAACACATAAAATGAATTATGTGTTTTATTAAATGTATGAATTATTTAAAAACCTACATTTTATTTTTCTATTAGTATTATCCTCGTAACATACACTATATTAATATAAAACACATTAATAATTATATAATAAATATATAATGTATCAGTATAATATATCATAATATCATTTGTAATAATAAATTGATATGATATATTGTAACATTAAATATATATATAGTGATATGATATAATAAATTACTATGTTCACGAATGAACTAGTAAAAATAGAAAGATATTTAAATAATATTCCAAAGGTCACTAAGATAATTTTAGGATGTGCATAAATATTTTCAAATTCATATATCTCCTGTGAGAAACTGCTATTTTGTATCATCAAGATGGTGTTCCATAAACCCATCTCAAAAATTCTATTACGGCACCTTAACTGAATGTATTTCCATGATGTTCTTCAGTTTAGCTTGGTTTTGAATCTGTCTCTGAAAGCTCTCTCTGGTGCAACTCTAACATCTTTTTGTACTTTGTATGGAGCCGGATGGAAGCAGCATTTTGTTTGACTTACATACCTACTGATCACATAGGTTTACTATAAGGACACTTTAGTTTATTCTGGAACTATCACTAATCACTTAAAATGAATAGGCGTGGAAAGGAAAACACCAGGCCATTAGAGTTATCCTTCTCTAGGCATTAGAATTATGTACAGAGACATTTTATAACCCATCCTAGTATTACAGTGGATGGCAGAATGTTCTTCATTTGCATTCAAAGGAGTCAGCCAAATATAAAAACAGTGTGGAAGTAATAGAGGGCTACAAATTCTATCCACTGCTAATCGGTGTCGTCCAATGTCATACTCATTGTCAAGGAATTGCATACTTGGAATAATGAAGACTATTTCTTTGAGGTAATATGTTTACAGCATGCAATTTTTATCTGAATCCCATGATCAAGGCATTCTTTTGTTCCTCCAACTTTATGGCATTCAAGCATGGAGGGTCCTCTTGCCAAAACAACCGTGACATGTTGGCATGACCGAGGCCACAGTTTTCTTAACTCTCATCAGCCTTTGCTCCTCCGCCAGGCTCTCTAAATGTAGATGAGCATTCTACTTTGGAATTTGGCAAGTTCATTGTCCTTTTGCCATTGTCACTGATCCCAACTCCCCTGCTATCCTCAGCAGCTCTTCCCCTGTTCGCTTGTTTGTGCAGTGTTTATCTTCGCAGCAGTGCACAGTGTGTGGCTGCATGGTGTAGGAAAAATGGCAGCATTTTAAAGCCATATGTACGCCTTTACATTCTAGAAATTAAAGTCACTAAAGCTTGAGTTATAAACATACTTCCCAAAGATAATTCATTAAATTTTCAAGCTAATCTCTGTAGGAATCGTCATTACCGAAATAGTTAAGTTGACTTATTCTTTTTTTTTAAAGTTGGCTTGTTCTAGTGGCAAAGATTAACAGTAATTTTCCCAAATATCCATTAAATACATGTTTTTCTTATGAATTTCAAACATATAAAATTACATTTAGACATTCAATACGCAAGGAGGTGTTCCTAATTTATTGCATTTTGTTAGAAATGTTCCTAACATGCCTACGGTCTATAATGTACATTTCGTTGAAAAGCATGTATAAAATATGTTAGCAACAGAACGTCTGCCATCATTCTCAGGCTGGACCACAAGGCTTATGCAAATGATTCATTCTTGTATTGTTCTATGGAGTAACACTGCAGTCAGCAGAAACAGGCACTGTGTGAATCGTGATGATTTGGTGCTATCTTTGGCAAGCTCAAAGTAGAATGAGTATTTAAGCTGTGTGTATAGCAAAGGTTTGTTACTCCCATCGTTTAATGCTGCCAGTAGCATGAGTTATGCTTTGAAGAATGACTCAAGAAATGTTTCTCTTTGAAAAGTTCGCAATCTGTACCTTTTAATTCTTTACAATTCCCTTAATTTTAAGCACCGAATTGCTCATGGCAAAACTGAGAGTTAGCCATTTAGTTAAGCATACAGCTGATGATATTTCTTTTTCCTCCAAATATATAATTTTAAAAAGTGACTGCTTGCAAGGGAATTCTGGTGGGAAACAGTATGCACACCTTTTCTTCTCTAAGAATCATCTTGAACCACCACGTACACCATTGTGTATTTTCTCACATATATTTTTCCCATGGAAAATAAAGAAAGATCTGCATATGACCGTGGCTTCCAAAATTTTTATTTCTTAAGACAATTAACACATGTGGATAATGAGAAACCATGCATATGTGAGGACACGGACAACCTCTGTTGCTTACTCAAATTAGCTGAGAACATAATTGCTCTGTAAACTGTCTATTATTAAGAAGGTAGAAGTAGAATGACGGTAAAAATAGAAGGAGAAGTACTACTGGGCATACGCCCAAAGGAAATGGCGCCAATATGTTACACACATATCCAGATTGTCATTGAAGTTGTAACATGATTGACATCATCCTGGAGATGAGAACGTCTAACGTGTCCTTCAGTGGGTTAATGGGTGAAGAAAATGTGGTTATATGCATAATCAGATGATACAGAGTTTTCTTTTAAAGAAATGTTGTTGGTAATAACAACATGACTGACCTGAACAGCATTCTATTGAATGAGAAATGCTGTGCATGATCTCACTTTTGTGGGAATCTAAACACAGAGTTGAGAAGATGAACTCCTAAAGCAGACAGTAAAATGATGGTCACCATGGCAGAGAATAAGGGACAGATCTTTGTCAAATCATTAAAAATTTTATATCAAATGAAGGGATAAATTTAAGATACTATGGCCAGAGAGATGATTTAGTGAATAAATCTGCTTGTTTCCAACATTGAAAACTTGAGTTTAATTCCGAAGACCAACTCCTGGCTTCCATAAGCATGCCATGACAAAAATAATCATTCCCCTTTCATCTAGCATGCACACACACACACACACACACACACACACACACACACACAGATACACATAATATGTGAACGTAATAATGGTTATTGTGCAACACATCATCATTAACAGTACATTAAGCTATTGAAAGTTACTAAGAAGTTATGATGTTATCATGTAATCGTGTATGTTAATGTGCTTGATTTAGCTATAATGCAATTAACATGTATTTCAAAACAGCATGTTTGTGTCCAAATAAGTTCCCCCTCCAAAACACCTTGAGATTTATGCTAGTTCTGATGACAAGCTTATTTGGGTAGTTTTTAGAATATATTAATTTGTAAATTTTATACTGATGAAGATACTGACCTAGAGGTTGTGATTGATAAACCACAAACTCTATTTGAAATCGACTCATTAGATCTAAAGCTAGGTAAATTTTAAATTAGTACTGTTTCATACACTTAAGTCTCCTGTATAGATGTTGAACTTTCTGAGCATGCTACACAGGCGAATAAAGAAGGTCTAGAGGATGATGATACTACTGAGCTATGTTTCATTAGGACATCATATGAGATCAAGGTGACATGATTACTCAAAGTCATCTGAGAGGGATACAGCTGACCGAGAATTCTGCAACTGCCCTTTGTTTCATTGTAATGGCATATGCAACACATTGTGCAAAACTTCTTACCCCTCCCTTTCATATGATACCATGACATATTTTTAAAATGTTCATGTAAGGTTGGAAAGGGAGAATAAACCTTGATCTTGAAAAAATGCCTGCCTGTTTCTGGACCATTCAGCCTTATCCATGATTTGACTCCTGTAATTTTTCTCATTAAAATTGTCCCATAATGAACTTTCCCAATTTCAACTATGTCATCTTCCTTCTGAGATGTCCCTACTCATTCCTGTGTGTTATATTGCTTACTTTTCTCACTGTTGTGACCAGATATCTGACAAGAAGAAATTTGATGGAAGAAGAATTTGTTCATGCATAAATATCCAAGGATGCACAACCCTTCAAATCAAAGAAAACATGGCTGTAGGAGTGGTAACTTGGATGTTCATATTATATTCATAGTCAAAACAAATTAAAACAATACACCTAGAATAAAATGGTCACCTAGTAAATGATATCACTCAGATGAAGTTTGAGTCTTTCCCTCTCATTGAATTTAATTTAGAAAAGCTCTCATAAACATGACTTGAGATTTGTTTCTGTGGGAATTTTACATCCTGTCAAGTTGACAATAAATTACTCAATATAAACCCTTGAACTGAATAATCCCATGCAATTCCTTCTTTAAACACTTGATTAGAACAAGGCCTGACTTATGATTCAATCTTTATGCTTGGTCCAAATGGAAGACACTATATGATTGATAAGTACAAACTGAAACTATATTGCAAGCCCTACCTATATTACATTCTATTTATAGACTGTCTAAGCAGAGTACTTATGCCACAGACCTTTTAAAGCCATCCAGGACATCCTTCTTTGTGTTGAAAAATTATAATAAAAGTCATCTTCCAAATTGTTTTTCCTTGTCAGATGTAGGGTTAATAAAGTTATTTTCCAAATCTGTAAGCTGTCATTTTGTTATTCAGTTAGAAAGACTACAAATAAGCCAATATGAATCCTACAGAACTTTGAACCCATCTAGAATATGCTGAACATCCATAGGAAGAACAGGAATATCAACCAACCAGACCCCACAGAGCTACCAAAGACTAAACCACCAACCAAAGAGTACACAGGCATGGACCCATGGCTCCAGCTACATATGTACCAGAGGATGGCCTTATTGGGCACTAATGGGAGGGAAGGCCCTTAGTCCTATTGAGGCTTAAGGGGATTCATAAGGAGATGCTAGAGGAGTGAAGAGGGAATAGGTTGGTGGGTGAAGGAGCACCCTCTTAGAGGCCAAAAGGAGGGGATGGGATAGGAGGGTTTGAGAAGGGGAGACCCAGAAGGGAGACAACATTTGAAAAGTTAATAAATAAAATAACCAAAAAGAAAGCAACAAACAGAAAGAAAAAAGAAAGAGAGATAGAAAGAAAAAAGGAGGGGAAAAGAGTCAGAGTCATTCCACCATTAGAAAAATGGTCAGGACAAGGAGCACACAAATATCTTGGTATTTTGGAAGCAGAGCTTTGATACTTCCATGATAATAGTATAAAAAATGCAGGAATTTCTTGTGCTTTCCCTTTTACATTGTCTTCACTATACTAAGTTATTCACTGTATCTTTATCCGGCTATCAGCCCTCACATAGTAATCTCAGTACAATAATTATTTGTGTGTTTTCCTTTTAGAATTCCTCTCAGAACTGACAGTGAATGTATCTATTTTTCTTTCCTTTTGGAGCAAACATGAGTGGGGTATACTTTTTTTATTATCTTAAGGTATTAAAAATTATATTAAAAAGAAATAAAGCAACAGACAATTAAAATCATATTTTAACTTTTTAATTGTTATCTGCTATGCTTTTTTGTAGTAAATTCTGACTTTCAGTATTATTAATTTATTGGGAAATAATGTGATAACAAGGTGTATTATTTGTGTTCTAACTTATATTCTATAATTACCTATATACAAATGCATGTACTTAGTAATTGTGGTATCTGTAAAAATCAACTATAACCATGTTAATTTAGTATAGGGAAAAGAAAACGTTTGAAACTGTATTAAAATTAGGTTGGTTTCCACATTCTACATGTAATAGTTAAGTGTCCACAATCTGAGAATACAAGGAAAAGACTAATTTGC
Source organism: Rattus rattus (assembly GCF_011064425.1). Lineage (NCBI taxonomy): Eukaryota > Metazoa > Chordata > Mammalia > Rodentia > Muridae > Rattus > Rattus rattus. Next base: position 60,964,198 of record NC_046157.1, on the reverse strand, counting down.
TTTAACAAATTAGATACATAGGCATTTTGTAAAATATAAAATGAGCTTCATTGCTTAAATTACTCAGATTTCTCTGACTGATCAAAGTCACCAGGAAATGTCAGGGACATTGTGGAGAAAACAAATTTCTCAGACTATACTGTTACCTGAGAGACCAACATGTAAAATTATTTCCAGGGAACATCAGGTGTTTTAAACAAACATTTATTTATTTATTTATTTATTTATTTATTTATTTATTTATCTATCACTTATCGACAGAATTCTTAGGTAGCAACGACAATCCTTCAAAATTTCACAAAAATTGTATTTTATTTATTTCTGTGTGTGTATACTTGCATATCACAATGTATGTATGAGGTCAGGGGACTTCTTCTATAAGTCACTTCGCTACCTCCAACATGTAGATGTCAAGGACTGAAGTGAGGTCCTTGGGCTTGGTGGCAGACAGCTCCACTCAGGAGTCCATTGTATCGGCCTAAGCAGTCTTCAGATGAATGATTCTATAGCAGATTGGCCTCTGCAGAATGCTTCTCAGATGCTCTAGAATAGAAAGAATGTAGAATTTAGAAAGCTCACCATGTTTCAAATATATCTTAATCAGATATTAAGTAAAGAACATTTTATACTCCTTTATAAGTACAATCAATTTAGAGAATTCTGTTTCATGATTCTCTTCAGACTTGGGGGTTCTTTTTCTTTTTCTAGAATGTTACACTTAGTTCTATGCTATTTCATCTTGCTATATAATTGCTTATTGAAGTCCTTTGTGATTTTTTGTCTGTCTGTGGTTTCAGTTGTATTGTTTTCATTTGCTGTTATAATTTTATGGAATTTTTCTCCTGCCCTTTCTCCCTATTTCCTTCCATCTCTTCCTCCCTTGCTCCCTGCTCCCTTTCTTTCTCCCTCATTCTCTTCTCTCTTTCTTCATTCCATTCCATTGCCTGTTGAGTGCTGAATGCTTGTTCCCCTCATTTCTCTGATTTTAGTTAATGGTTTGCAAATTTATTGACCTCTATTAAAAAAAACCTTCATCTGATTCACCTTAATAGTTTTTTACCATCTGCCTTGTTTATTATGTATAAATTTGTATTAGGTTTCTCCTCTTACCTCAATTTCTTTGATATATAATTTTAGACAAAGTCCTTAGTCTAACTTAATGTAGTGTTAAATTTTGCTGCTATACCTCTCCCCATCAACATTTTAATGTCTCTCCCACATTTTATGATATATTTTCATTTGTATTAATGGTTGATAACTCCTTTTAAATTTTATATTTTTCATTGCAATTGTAAAAATATAATGTATAATCGCTACATGTGTATGAATTTTTCATGTGTTTTTCTTTTCCTTTTCTTTTGATTGGGAGAATGTTGACTTCCCGCTGGGTCTGGATTCATCCATTTTTATTGGCTTAAACCTCTTTTTTCCCTAGAGCCCTCTTACTTTATTGACTTACATTTGTCTTTAATACTCCCTTTTGGATTTTATACTATGTGTGAATCAGGGAGAACTCTATAAATTTCCTATTTGATTAGTTAGTACAATGATTTGGGTTTTTTTTTTTTACTTTAAAGTTTATAAACATGATTAGAATCAAAGTTCTTTAACTTTAGATCATTGATTCTTGAAACACAATTGAAATGAATTTTGCAGCCTACTAAGTAACAGGATAGATGTTCAAGGTGTACTGATGTTATAGCTTGCAAACTATAACATTTATGAGCAGATATAATAAAGATGCATTTAATTTCAAGTTCTATTCATAAGAGTTTGCTCTTCATGCTCGTTTAAAATTACTTTAAAGTTAATTGTGATTATAGATGCATGTAACCTTGAAACTTAGGAACCTGAAGTAAGAGGATGGAGTCCTGGAGAGCTGGAGGCTAGCCTATGCTACACAATGCGACCCAGCCAGAAGAAACTAAAAAATAAAATAAGAGATAGTTAGCTACATAAGAAGAATGAAACATATTTTAGGCAAATTGATATGCATTCATAAGTATATACATATAATATTGTTAGAAAAGACTTTGGTAAATTCCAGACATAGAAAAATAAATAATCAGATTCTTATGAACAAGATAAATGCTAGCCTGAGAATGTTGAAGGCACTCAATCATACACTACTCCCTATGTGATGCTAAGCACTATATGGTAGGAATAAAACCAGAAGGTAAATACTTAAAGTAGTAAAACCGGAAGGTAAATAGTTAAAATAGGGAAAGACATGGTGTTGGAAAGGAGGACAATATATTAAATGATGTCAATGATAAAGGAAGGTGAAGACTTTGGGCATCTCAGTGGAGTAAGCACCATGATGGACAGTGGGATTTTATCCAAAAGAGTTTAGTGTGCAGGAAGTGGCTTGGCAGAGAGAGATAGAGAATTCATTTTTGAATGACATGAGGACTCGTTGGCCAGTTGGGAAGATGAGACAAGGCATGCGATGCTCTTTCTTACAGAAGCAGGATGGTAGCTGAGAAGCGCTTACCCAGTGTATGACTTAGGGTAGATGCCAATCAAATACTTAATGTGATTTCAGTTTCACTCACTGTGTCAATGTTTCCTTGTTTTCCACAAACTTAGTACTTGCTATATAACTTATCATTTATTTTTAAGTCAAAGCCAAAATTTTTGTGATTTTTATTCTGTTTCAAATCTTACCAGAGTCCTTTTCTTTTTTCCATAACTAATATCATGTTAATACCTATTTTGTTAGGTGCTGTAGAAATAATATGAACTTTATAAATACCGTGTTCAGTATGAAATTGTGAGTCAGAATTCTTTTACATATTATAAATGTCAATACTTCTATAGGTATAGAAATCTCCTGTTCCAGAACTAGCTTTTTCAAAGCACTTGATTACTAAACATATAATATATATGTGTGTATAAACATATATTATACACTACACTTGCACAATTAATAATTATTGAATATTATTTAATAATTAATAACAATAATTTCTTTTTTTTATTAACTTGAGTATTTCTTATATACATTTCGAGTGTTATTCCCTTTCCCGGTTTCCAGGCAACATCCCCCTTCCCCCCTCCCCTTCCTTATGGGTGTTCCCCTCCCCATCCTCCCCCCATTGCCGCCCTCCCCCCAACAATCTAGTTCACTGGGGGTTCAGTCTTAGCAGGACCCAGGGCTTCCCCTTCCACTGGTGCTCTTACTAGGATATTCATTGCTACCTATGAGGTCAGAGTCCAGGGTCAGTCCATGTATAGTCTTTAGGTAGTGGCTTAGTCCCTGGAAGCTCTGGTTGGTTGGCATTGTTGTACATATAGGGTCTCGAGCCCCTTCAAGCTCTTCCAGTTCTTTCTCTGATTCCTTCAACGGGGGTCCTATTCTCAGTTCAGTGGTTTGCTGCTGGCATTCGCCTCTATATTTGCTGTATTCTGGCTGTGTCTCTCAGGAGCGATCTACATCCGGCTCCTGTCGGCCTGCATTTCTTTTCTTCATCCATCTTGTCTAATTGGCTGGCTGTATATGTATGGGCCACATGTGGGGCAGGCTCTGAATGGGTGTTCCTTCTGTCTCTGTTTTAATCTTTGCCTCTCTCTTCCCTGCCAAGGGTATTCTTGTTCCCCTTTTAAAGAAGGAGTGAAGCATTCACATTTTGATCATCCGTCTTGAGTTTCATGTGTTCTAGGCATCTAGGGTAATTCAAGCATTTGGGCTAATAGCCACTTATCAATGGGTGCATACCATGTGTGTCTTTCTGTGATTGGGTTACCTCACTCAGGATGATATTTTCCAGTTCCAACCATTTGCCTACGAATTTCATAAAGTCATTGTTTTTGATAGCTGAGTAATATTCCATTGTGTAGATGTACCACATTTTCTGTATCCATTCCTCTGTTGAAGGGCATCTGGGTTCTTTCCAGCTTCTGGCTATTATAAATAAGGCTGCGAATAATTTCTAAATAACAAAATCAATGATAGGATAAGAGTAATTCTTCCCTGAATTGTAAATTACCTTAAACTTAATTCGTACAAAAATATCATTCAAAAAGAATTTTATCTTTTCACTAATTAGAAGCACCCTGCAAAATTTTTTAGCTCTGTGGATATGATCAATCTGATGGAGTTATGTGTTTCACAAGAGAAAACACTCAAATGTTATGTTGCTTTAACTTAGGCAAGAAAACAACAAAGAATATTTTGGCTCTTATTTCACGATCTTTCAGTATAAGAAAGGCCAATATTTGTGTTTGATTTTGGTTTTGGTGGTTTATTTTTTATTGTTATTATTTTTAATGTTGTGTAGCCCCATAGGAGGAGCTGCGGCTCAATGTGTTTCTTTCAAGTTTGTAACACAGGGTTGTTGGAATACTGACTGTAATAGAAATAGAGGAAAAAAATATCAGAATTGTGTTGTTGTTGTTGAAGCAGGAAATTTTCCAGTATTATATTTGCCAGAAACAATGCAATCAATTCTACTTGTCTCATAAACTTGTTTATCTCATCTGACAGTCTTGGTGATTTTCCTTTTGAAGCAGGCAAGTCTGGTCCTTCTTCCAATAGAATTTGACAGCGAGTTAATCAGTCGTATGGGCTACTGAATAATATCTAATGGAGCAAGATGACAGGTCCTATTTTTCTCTTCCTTTTGCTCAAAATACTGTTACAAGTGCAAAGTGAGTGCCCTGAAGCTCTGTGAGGTCATACTTCATAAAACATCAAATGCATAATTCTGAGCATTGCCTTCCTGTAACTAGCCTCAACTAAGTCTCAGCGATTCTACAAATGCCTCTTCATTGTGAGAAATATCCCATGGGGAATTAAAGTTGACTCCTCGGCCTTATAAAAAGGACATTGTCAGAACATGAAGTAACTTTTTAGGCAGCCCGAATTATTCTGTGGCTACTAACAGATCATTTCAAAGCTACTAAAATTTTGAGTTTTTTTTTCAGATGTATTGAAAGTTAATTATTTAGTCATTTGAACAGGACATCTTATTCTGAGTTGTTCACACTTTCCGTAAGAAAACCATTGCCTAACTGTCTCAGAGAGGGCTCATCATGTGCCAAAAGGGGATCTGGCCTAAGGAATAACATCTTTGCTCCAAAGGAATCACTGTTTTATTTTAGGAAGACATCGTAGGAAATGGGATATATTTATAGAAGCATGTCAGCAGAGAATATAAACATATTCTGGATATGTTATAGCCAAGTCTCTTTTAAACCATCTTTTCTTAAGTGATAGACTAACACCATTCATATCCGCTGGTCTTCTAAAATGACAAACCTATGCAGGGTACTCATTTACCTATATCATAAGATAGTCTTTGACATAAGCAAATAAAATTCGTCTTTTATTTTGGAAGGTTACTTAGTGTTCTAGACCTTTTCTGTTTCGTCTTTTTCTTTTTTCTTTTTCTATTTTGCTTTCATTTCTGCCTTTAGCATTGCAAGATCAACACAGCTGTGAGTAAATTCTTAAAGTTTTTCTCTTTTAAAATAATATATATCTCAGTGGACCAATACATACTTAATCTATTATTCTAACTTGGTAACAATTTCTCTGTATGTATTTTTATGTTGATTTTTATTGACTGGAGATGAGATTTCAAAGACGAGATGGGATGAAGTATACTGATGAGACCACCTATATAGAGTTCTAGTGAACAAGGAAAAGTCCGGAAGGAAAAAGGTGAAGAAGGTGCTGAGTACACGCTATGAAAAGTGTGACTAAAAATTCTAGGGTCAACAAATGCTTTTCCTCCATGAGCTCTAGACTTTCACTTCTCCTTTCCAACATGAACTTTGTACTAATTTTGCACAAACCTTTAATTAAATACTTTATTGTATAATATGTCTTCACTTGTATTTCTGCTCCTGTCTTCCAATTTTAAATGAAGAGAATAGTCACCTGGCTGATGTCACAGAAATCATGAAGCTTAGTCCTTCTGGTACCTGCCCTACATCTTCAAGTATCATTTGTGAGTAAGACACTCATGAATATAGGCTCTCTTATTGATTAAAACTATCCAAATATCTGAGATTGGTGACTTTCAGCTTACATTTCTATAAGAATCTTACAATGTAGACTCTATGTTTATGGACACTCTTAGTGAATTATTTAATCATTCTAATTGTTGATTGCTAAGTGTATTCTTCATTCTCAAATGACACTTACTGCAACTTTCTGTTTTCCTTAGAATATGAAGGAAAAATGAACAATTCTCCTTGGGTTCTTAGTGTAATGCAAATATTAGCTTCCTCCTTTTAGTCCATGATGTCTACAGTATCAGATCTCTAACATTACTGTTATTAGTAAAGCAACATCTTTACTAAAAGAAAATTTTACCAAGTATTACATTCACATTTTAAGCCAAAACTCTTTAAAATGACTTTTCCATTTAAAGATTTAACATGAATCTAAATATGAGTTTTCTTTATTTTTAATTAATATTTATTCACTTTACATCTGATACCAAATCCCCAAGTCCCTTCTCTCTTACTAGTTCCACCCTTACAAATTCCTCCCCCAAGAAGTGGAAGCCCTCCTTGGGAACCATCCCACCCCAGGACATCCAGTTGCAATAAGACTAAGTGAATCCTCTTCCACTGAGACCCAACTAGACAGTCAAGATAGGTGAAGGGGACCCAATAATAGACAATGGTATCAAAGACAGGCTATGCTCCAATTTTTAAGGGGCCCACATGAAGATTAAGGTACATATCTGATACAAATATATAGGGGATGTAGGTCCAGTCCCTGCATATTCTTTGGTTGGTGGCTCAGTCTCTGTGAGCATAAGTGGGGTCAGGTTAGTTGACTCTGAAGGTCTTCTTATAGTGTACATGACCCTTCCTCTTCACTCAATTCTATCTCTCATAAATTCTTCACAACATGAATCCCAAAATGTAAAGGAGAATGAAACTAGTGGACATCCTGAACTGGAAGGAGACAATCTAGGAGGCCTCAACTCTACACTAAGAACTTTAGGCAATTGAAGAATGCTGGGAGTGAGAGAGGTAGTCTTCCTACGAAAGAGCATACTTAATTGGTTGTTAGTCATTTCACAAAATATACATGCAAGTAATATTATATAGGCTATACAGAATATATTCTTAATTTATATTTATATTTTTTAATATATGCAGTGAAAATCCAATTCTATGTAGTTACTAAATGCTTTTACTATTATTATGTTCAGTTTTTTAAACTCCAGATTTTGTATTCCCCCCCCATTCTACCCTGATTGTTTCACATCCCATACATCGTCCCCACTACAGTGTAACAGTGTATCTATAGATAAACATATAAATGTGTATACATACCTCTCTCTCTCTCTCTCTCTTTCTCTCTCTCTCTCTCTCTCTCTCTCTCTCACACACACACACACACACACACACAAAGGCTGACAAGGGGTTGAATATCTCTCTCTCTGTGTGTGTGCGTGTGTGTGCGTATTTAAACATCCAAGTCTTCTTTTCAGGCTTGTGAGCATTTGATTAGTTTTGAAACATTTATTATATTCTAATGGCTAATAGTGATAGCAATCTCATGGGCAATCGTATTTATTTCTATTAATATTATTGTTCAGCTTCATTGACTTAGTTTCCAGCACGACTTTAAGGCGTAAGAACTTTTGATTCTTATAAATGCTGTCACTCTTTTGAGTTGTCTTTTTGATACCTCAAGTTCTTAATTACTTGTTAACCGCAGCAGTCCTTTATCCTTGACTCAGGTCCCAAGGTATTAAGTTCAACACTTGATGGACACAGAATTGTTAATGTCTCCTTCATGACATCCATAATTCCCGATTTTCAGCTATAACACATCTTTCTGCTCATTGCCACAGCACCAGTGCTTCTCATATTCAGTTTATGTCACTCAACTAGTCAAAATATTCTCTGACATAAGAAAATACCGTCTACATCGTACTTGATGATCTGTTTAAGCTAAAGATCACATTGGCTTTCTTTTGAAATAACTTCAAGGTCTCCAGTGGCACCTTCTCTTTCACATAAATAGAAACTCAATACCCTGGGTTGTAGTCCTCTTCATGAAGAGGGCACCAGACTTCCTGGAATTGGAGTTATAGATTTCGTGAGCTACCAGGTAGGCTCTGGGAGCCAAACACTGGTCTTCTGCAAGAACACGTGTTCCTAACCTCTGAGCCACCTCTCCAGCCCCAACCCTTGTTTACTTTTACTTTTAATTTGTGATCCTTATATTGTTCTGTTTAATCCATCCAACCTGTGCAATATTATTTCGGTACCCTAAAAATGAATACACTGACATGTGACTTAGCTATTAAAGGCACGTGAGATAATAATTCAAAATAAATATTCCAAACAAATTGAATTTAAAATGCATTAAGTGATAACAGAATGCGTGCCATAAAAACGTTAAACCTAACGTTTACTTCTACCACACTTCTACTGATCCTTGTATGGTAACTATGTGACTCAAACAAATTCTGAATTTATTACTTTTAAAACCCTAGTGAATTCAAGGATTAAGAGAAAATATAAACTATTGATTTCTGTAGAAGGGATGGAGGCACTATTAATTAGTTATGTTTATTGAAAAAGAAGGATAGATTAAAGAATGAGGTTGTTGGAAAGGAGAATTAATTCCTTTTCTGTGGATCATTTTCATCCCCCGTGAAGGAACGTGAAAGTTAACCTAATAGTTTATCATGTTTGGTCTTGAATCTCAACTACGTGGTAATCCCTCTGTGAGTCCTTGGAAAATAGCAGACTTCGTGGCCTCTATTACAGTAAACACAAGTACTTTCCACATGAAGCTAGATCTATGTTTTCAGGGTTTTTCTTAAGAATTGCATGCATAGATTATTACCTAATAAGGCCTTTTGCCTATGTTAGACCTCAACATGTTTATGGATAGAGATAACAGCATCACCTTGAGAACACTGAATAAATGGAATGAAAGTGCCCTAAGAAATTTTCTATGACTACATGAGGGTTGAAAGGAAGTCTACAAACACATAATAAACATTAACTAAAATAGTTAATGTAAAGATTTAAAAGTGGGTTCAAGTCTATGTACACTTCACTGTCAGTAAATGCATTTAACTGTGCTATCACTGAAGGCGGCAACCATATCAACACCACTGGAGATTCTCCTGGTTCTGGTACTTTTGCCTTAAGGCAATTGTGTGTATGAGACATATACAAATGGAGGAAACAGAATTGATCAGACATGACGAGTGATTAACAAATTACACTTTGGAGAAATGTCTTAGGACCTATCTGATCCATGTTCTCTATTCAAAAAAGATGATAAGAGTGACAGAACAAAGCTTGTACTGAGGACTTAGCGGACTATTACAAGCTCCCTACTCCCTAGTGAGTTGTACTCTGGTTTGTAATGGATTGCTTGTGCTTCGTTGCAGTTTGGTTTCTGCCATTTTCTGGAACTATAAACTAAGAGAAACGCATGAACATAAGCATGATAGAACATATGTAATCTTTCTGACGATTGATGTAAGGAGGTTTGAAGCAATCACAGAAGGTGTTAGCCACTCACAGCCTCCCGAAAGTCTGCCTTACTCTTGTCCAGGAGACTTGAACTCATCTCCAACCTGAGAGAAAAATCACAAATAGAAGAGCCCTACAATTCATGTATACACTGGCATAGTTCATAGCATGTATATAATTGAAATGAATTCATTAAGAATGTCAGAAATTTTAGCTCTAAACAAGCTAAAACATCCAATGAGTATTTACATGCATTTTTCAGATAAGGGTAGTTACTTTCGATGTTAACAGACCATATGTACAGTATCGTATAATACATGTACGATTATTAGAAATGATGACACACTGGTATTTAATGAGTTTTCAGAATATACCCAGTAAGCTAGGGAAGATAATTTTCTGAGATGGCCATCTAATTAATAAGAAAGTTTTAGTCTTAAAAATTATGTTTAATACAAAATGAAAATCAAAACCTCTTGACGATGTGGAACGGAGTAAACAGTAGGTCACAGATCCTCATGGAGAAAATTCATAGGTTATAGGATTCTCTTTAAACCTCATAACCTGTCATGTGTTAGGCAGCCTTCTTAGAGAAAATCTATTAGGTTGTCTGGGTAATTTCAATTTTACCACTGCCCTACACAGCACTGACTACTCACAGTAAACCATCGTTAATAGTAAATAAAATGTTTTGGAAGATTTGGGAGATTTGGAAGGCAATTTTCTTTTTATAGAATAAGATTTATTTTGGTAAATGTTAAGAAGTCTCTATTATTTCAGTGTGAGGCTAACACAGGAATATAGGTGCAGAGAAATGTATTTTAAGTTAAGAAAAGTTAAATGAATATTTCATTAAGTAGACATGGAAAAGCTTTACCCGTACACCGTATTTTATTCACAAGCGGTCGGTAAATCTACTTTGTCTTCAAGTGTGCAGGATAATATTGTGGAAATGCATCCTACAAGGACATAATTGTATTTATTTTTTAATATTTTTATTGTTTAACAGTTTAACATTTGACGTGTGTTCCCCCATGATTCTGCTCTTTTACCTTTTCCCTGTCCTGTGTCAGTCTTCTCAGAAAGCCATCCTCTGGTTTATCTTCTTTTAGAGGGTGGCGTGAGAACTACACACTATGGACTACCATATGTCATTTTTTTTTAAATTTTTTTATTAGATATATTTCTTTACTTACATTTCAGATAGTATTCCCTTTCCTGGTTTCCTCTTCATAAGCCCGCATTCCCACCCTGTCCCCCATAGGGGTGTTACCCCCATCCACCTCCCTTACTGCCTCCTCCGACATTCCCCTGCACTGGGGGTCCAACCTTGGCAGGACCAAGGGCTTCCCCTTCCCCTGGTGCCCGAACAAGGCTATTCTCTGCTACACATGCAGTTGGAGCCCTGGGTCAGTCCATGTATAGTCTTTGGGTAATGGCTTAGTCCCTGGAAGCTCTGGTTGGTTGGCATTGTTGTTCATGTGCATTTTGTGTTGTAAAGGCAAACATTATTTACTCGGAATTCATTAATTACTTATGGTAGACACATTTAAAATATTCTGATATATTAAAGATAGTTGTTTATTTTCACAACTATGCCTCACAGCTTATGTTTTTTGTTTTCCTTTTCTAAACATAACAGCATTTGAGAATCAGTGTCTCACACACAAGCCACTGCGTAGCATTTCTCTGATCATTGGTAACCAGCACCCATGGTCATCATTTGAATATCTACCTTTATGTCCTACACACAGGTAAGATATTATGGTATCTGTCTATGAAATTGCACACTTTTACAACTGGTGCTGGGAGCTTTCTTTCATATGTATTCTTGCTTTGTCATTGTCCAGGGATTCTTGACTAAAAAAACTTCTATTGTCTGTCTTGTCCCTTTGAAGTTTCTAACATGTCACCAGATTCCTTAGGAAAAAAATGAATCCTAGCCACTTAACACGAATTATATATTTTTAAAGATATATGTAAGGGGAATACTACTAAGAAAATCTAGATATATGAATGGTGAGTATTATAATATAGAATTATTTAAATGGTTCACATAGGTCTTAGTAATAACTCAAAATTTAAAGTTTTTATCTAATTTGTATTATCTGCCTATATACATCTCTATCTATGTATCTATCTATGCATCTATGTATGTATGTATCTATATCTGTATATCTATTTAAAATAGTATTATTGCATGCCCTTGCATAGCAAAGCTTTTTGCAAGTGTACAGAGATGCTGTGCTTTTATGCCAAAATTATAAACTCTTTATATTATTTTCTTCTCATCAAGGTTCTGAATTAACTTGCTCCGTTAAGTCTTTATTTTCTTTACATACAAACACACACACACACACACACACACACACACACACACACACACACACACACACACACGGAGAGAGAGAGAGCCAGAGTCAGAGAAAGAATATGAATTTTTGACTGATTGTTTAACACTACAAAATTTTATTTATGTCATTGTACATTCCTCAGTTGTGTTAACTATGCTAAACATGCAGTGAAAAATGATTTCTAACCTTGAGACCTCGTAGCTTAATATTTTATTTCTTTTCTGTCTTTATATTCTTTTCTTTGACACAGGTGCTTGTTGATAAGGCCCAATGGGATTCTGAAGATGAAAACAGAAGTCCATGCATGCACGGATGGAAGGGCTGACAACTGAATTGCTTATTTTACACCCTGGATTATATTGACCTAGAATCATTATAACCACTTGGCATCTGCCTCTATTGTATCTCTTTTCTATTCAATGTGTTGTTTGAATGGCTATTCAAATAATTAATCATACCACAATGTTTTTCACATGATCCTGCCTAGCAAGGCCTTTCAACAATTAGTCTTTTGCAAGTGTTCAGAGATGTGCATTTGTGCCAAGATTATAAACTCTCCAGATTCCTTGCTTCTCATCAAGGTTCTGAATTAACTCAAGTCTGTCAAGTCTTTATTCTCCTCTCTCTCTCTCTCTCTCTCTCTCTCTCTCTCTCTCTCTCTCTCTAATGCTATGAACACACTGACAGAAGATGGCACTGTTTACACACTTTGAAAAGCCAGCAAACCATCACTCTATTAGAAAAGGAAATGAAAAAGGCAATGTTTCCCTGCTAGAAAACTGTGGTATTATTAGAAACTGGAACAGAGAATACATATGTAATGAAATAAATTTAAAATTAGATATTGTAAACCACCATGGAAAAAGTAGTCTACTGATACCGAACTTTGACTAGAGCAGTTCAGATTTTGGTACGTGTAGTAAATGCAGTGCTTGGTGCCTGGATTCCATTCTGCTATTCCAAAACAAGACTCTTGCACACTTAGTCCATGTCTGAGTCTAAATGTCCTTACTATAAAATGTAGGCAATAATACTAACATTGAGTTACAGTAATGCTAATGATACATGACCATCCTTAGAATAGAATGAGCATGAAGTAAAGACTCATGTATCCTAGTGCATTGCTACTCTTAGATGTCTTATTCATCATTCTATCATCAGGGAACCTATGTGCTTAATCTAGAGAGGGGCAAGACATCAATTAGGTGGCTGTGAAATGACTCAATTTGATGATGGTTTCCACAGGAAATTTAAGGAAGAAGCAGGAGTACACATGAAACACACCTCATTACTTGTTAATTTTCAACTTTAGAAAATTTGGCTCTTTTAATCTTTCCCTAGGACAGAAATTACTTCAATCATTCCCAATTGAACTAAAGAAGATATTCCATAATTAATGAGGATAAAGTTTATTAGGTTTCTAGAAGCACTACAATAATAAACTATTTAAATTGGGTAGTAATAAAATAATTATTATTTTGTAGTTTATTATGGTCATCATTGTAGTTGAAAATATTACCTCATGCCCTATATTCGCTTAAAAACCTCAATGAGAAATTAGCACATGGCAAAACTTTCCCCTCTTCCTAATAGTTTGCTAGAATTTATGGAAAGGATAAATAAGTTTTGTTTTATCTATACTGCTTAAGGATGATTACATTATGTCTATATACACAGACAAGAACATTATACTCAATATTCTAATAGTGAACTCTGCAGTAACATTAACCTTAAGCATTTTAAGTACTACGATTGTCAGTACACTATTTAATGTTCAAGTTTTTATTTTTTATTCCCCTGACACCTGTAATACATAGCCAGTCATCATTTGGTAGAGCTAGACACCTATTTTTTCTCTATGACACCAAACTATTATACATTTTTTATTAACTTTTGAAATCACATGTAACTGCATGGCTGAATTCCAGTGAATAAAATTGGTATGGAAAAATGAAAGCCATGTCCATCGTCTTCTGTGAATATTCGCATAACGTCAGAGATCTATATTTTATTCTAGTTCCAGATGCAGATGTTGGAAAGACACTAATATTTGGCATAGTCACACAATAGAATCAATTGGGGATCCTGAATCTTTAGAAGAATGGCTTCATCTGTGCTCTGTAAATATTAGGCTAACAGAGAATAAATTTCTCATATTTCTAGCAATTAGTATTGCCTAAACTAATTCTCCCACAATCAGCTAACAATAGCATTTTTCTTCTTCTTGTGTATCAGAAGATCAATCTTTAGAAACAGCCAGGCTAAACCAGAGACAACAAGCAATAAATGATTTGTGAGTAGAGGGTCAGAGTATTTATTTATTTATGTCATCAACAATTCTACTAAATGAATGTTGTTTTTCATTAGTCTCTCTTTTCTCAAATTAAAATTACCAGATAATAGCTGAGAATTCAAATTAGTGTTTAAATGCATCTGAACTTATTGTAGTTTTTCATTATTAAGTTTCTGTTTAATCTTTAATACGTATAATTAAGAAAATTATTTAAAATAAAAGCGACTCCTCCAATACACAATACAATGACGAGCGGTATGATATTTAGTCTCTTGCCCATCCCCCAACTTTCTCCTTCTCTTCGAATTGAAAATGAAGCAATAAGTGAACAACAGGCAGCCCTCAGACACAACTGTATCTCTGATTGAGAAATAAAGACCTAGAGAAAAGGCAGGGTACCGAATGGATTATAATACTCATCTTTTAATGGTGCAAAAAGAAATAAAGTCTTAGATGCAAGTGGAGAGTGTAAAGCTAAATTTGTCTGAATAATAAAGCAAATGAGTAAGTTAGACATATGCTAAGAGCTAAACAGTCCTTTTTCAAAGAAGTATGGCTGTACAATTTACTTAGAACTCAATGTTCCCGAATAGTTTTCTGATTTAAGCACCATGCTAGACTTTATTGTTTGAAACCTCTGAATCACCCAGACTTGAGTATATTGAACACACTAATTGTTTTGGTTTTGTTTTGGATTTTGGGCATTTTCCTGAATGAGAAAATGATGCTCTCAATTCCAAGGTCTCTTGCAAATAGAGGGGCTTTTGTTGTTACTGTGTCTCCTTTAGGACTGACAGGAAGAGGAAGAGTCAAATGTAGGCGTTCTTAAGTTATTCTCCAATTTTATGCTGATGAAATTATGTCCAATGCAACCATTCATTATGATGTAATCTGTTGTGAAAACCACTACTAATCATTTTCAGCCCTTTGTTCTCTAACCCTGCAGAAATGCAGAAATGAGTGTGTTTTGTGTTCTTTCTTTTTCTTTTTCTTTCTGATTTCCAAATGTAAGAGGGAGGTGCTGTAATAAAGTGAGTGATAGAAGGGGAGGGAGGGAAGGGTTTTTCTTCTCTTGTCTAGGCTTCCTCTGCACCTAATTCTAGAGATGCTTTATCCCTGTTTTAGAACCTGGCTGTGGTTCACCTTCCTCTGCCATGGCTTCTTCAACCTCTGGAGGGAGTCGATGCCTACAAACCTACATTTATGTTTTGTTTGTTGTTTGCAAAAGTCTAAAGAATCTTTTTGACACATGTCCTTTGATGACATTGAGTTACAGAGGTTTGTGGTGGCTGATAGGGTATCTTAGAAAAGGTTCATACTTATCCAGCTTTCATAGAAATTTAAAAGCCTTTACAAGAAAAATTGAAATAGTAATTAGGCTAGCTGTTTAATGTGAAACTAGTGTGATATTCTGTTGACATTCTGTATATTTTCAGCATTACCTTGTATATTGTGGATATCATGAACAATTTAATGCTAAGATATCTGCTTCATATATTTCCCCATTGAGATAAGAAATATATGATGTTAGACAAATCTATTTATATCTACATCTCATTTGCCAGCAACTATTCCATTTTTGGTGTCTGACTTTCAGGATTTACTAGAATGTTTGAAGAAAACATTTTAATTCTTCAATAGAAGAGAGAAAATATGCCACATGATAGAATTTAGAATAATAACACATAATTAGAAGATTTCTGAAGCTATTAGTGCTGGTGTATACTTAAGAAGTTTAGGAAGTCTGAAAAATATTAGTGTTATGTGAGATTTCCAACAGAAATGTGGGCTCACTTCATAGAGCCAAGTTTAAAGACACCAAAAAAACCAACTAGCATTTGTGTAAAGTTTTATAATTATTACTAAAATTATTCACCGAAAGTTGGTTTAAGTATAGTGAAGGAAATTATTCGGGAATATTGGATTAATCTCTGGGGTCATTGCAATTAGATTCATGCAATAATGGAGAGACACTGGTCACAGCTTCACATAAGGCATGGGAGACTGGGAATATGAACATTAAAGCAGTGAGATGAGAAATTACTAAGAAAAAAAATCTTAAGGTAGGAGCAGTTGTGGCTAAACCATTCAAGAAGTATGTTTTGTAAAGTCAAAATATGGTTATCACATTTATACATATAAGTACTTTTAGAAATTTTCAGTTTTAAGAAATAATAGATATAATTTTATTGAGATTCTTTATTCAATTCTATTTGGTCAGACAATGTGAAATGACATCTTTATGGTAGGTGAAAATGATTTGCTAATTTTCAGTCAACTGCTTGAGGAGAGAAGAAACATTTTTTTAAACATTTTTTTTCTTTATTAACTTGAGTATTTCTTATTTACATTTTGATTGTTATTCCCCTTCCCAGTTACCGGGCCAACATCCCCCTAACCGCTCCCCTCCCCTTCTATATGGGCTTCTCCTCCCCATCCTCCCCCCATTACCGCCCTCCCCCCAACAGTCACGTTCACTTGTTGTTCAGTCTTGGCAGGACCAAGGGCTTCCCCTTCCACTGGTGCTCTTACTAGGATATTCATTGCTACCTATGAGGTTGGAGCCCAGGGTCAGTCCATGGATAGTCTTTGGGTAGTGGCTTAGTCCTTGGAAGCTCTGGTTGGTTGGCATTGTTGTTCATATGGGGTCTCAAGACCCTTCAAGCTCTTCCAGTCCTTTCTTTGATTCCTTCAACGGGGGTTCCGTTCTCAGTTCAGTGGTTTGCTGCTGGCATTCGCCTATGTATTTGCTGTATTCTGGCTGTGTCTCTCAGGAGAGATCTACATCCAGTTCCTGTTGGCCTGCACTTCTTTGCTTCATCCATCTTATCTAGTTTGGTGGCTGTATATGTATGGGCCACATGTGGGGCAGGCTCCGAATGGGCGTTCCTTCAGTCTCTGTTCTAAACTTTGCCTCCCTATTCCCTGCCAAGGGTATTCTTGTTCCCCTTTTAAAGAAGGAGTGAAGCAGTCACATTTAGGTCATCCTTCTTGAGTTGAGAAGAAACATTTTAGTATATACCAAGTCCTGGGTGTGCTGTAATTTTGACATAGTGCTCTTCTTTCATTGGACAGGTTTTCAGACACCTTCTGATACCATGCTGGTTTCCCTTGATATGGGTAATTATTTTATTGGAGAACATGTCTATTATCTAAGGGAGAAAACACTATATACAATGAACAGATTAGGCATTGAATGAATAAATCTCATAAAATCAGGTGGTCTTCATGCTTTAGAAAGCCTAAAATATAGTGAACATATTGCCTCTTAATATGCACTTGAAAAAAATGCAGGATAGATCTCAGTACTCAGTTATCTCCCTTCAGGTTGGCCTATTCACACTGTTCTTTTTTTCTTCCATTACCTTAAACTGTCTGTCTCTTGGTTTAACAGTTTTTCCTTTAAAAATCTATGATCTGTGGAAAAAACTTGGTTTAAAAAACAACAACAAGAACAAAACCAGAACTTGAGAAGTAAAATTGTGATGTTTTGCATATGCTCACACCAGGGAGTGGGCACTATTAGAAGTTCTGGCCCTTTTGGAGTAGGTGTGTCATTGTGGATGTGAGCTATAAGACCCTCATCCTAGCTGCCTGGAAGCCAGTATTCTGCCAGCAGCCTGAAGATGAAAATTTACACGTCTCAGTTCTGCCTGCACCATGTTTGCCTGGATATGGCCACGCTCCTCCCTTGATGATAATGGACTAAACTCTGAACCCGTAAGCAGCCTCAATTAAGTGTTGTCCTTTATGAGATGCACATTGGTCATAGTGTCTGTCCAGAGCAGTAAAGTCCCAACTAAGACAGAAGTTGGTACCAGGGACTGCGGTATTGCTGTGATAGGCCTGACCATGCTTTTGTTTGGAGCAATGTGGATTTTGGGATATTGGAAAGCATCGGAATGCTTTAAGTTGGGCTTAATGGGCTATCGTAGTAGGAATATGGAAGGCATTATTGCTCAGTAACTGTGCAGACGTTTCCCAAGAGGTTTCAGTGGAAAAGAATTTCAGAATGTGGCCTAGAGCCTGTTTTTGTGGTATTTTGGTGAAGAATATGGCTACTTTTTGCCCTTGTCTGAAGAGTCTACCTGAGGGTAAAGTGAAAATATGAATGTTAATTGCATTGACAAAGGAAGTCTCAGAAATACCCATCACAGACCTTGTTTTCTGGTTAAGTCTCAAGAATAGGATTTTAAACAAGTGTGGCCAGCTTAGGAAAGGAAAAATATAAAAAAACTTGGTTCGAGTGTTAATTGGGTATCAGAAATGGAGCTGAATCTTCTGTTCAAGGAGATAACAAACAAAGGGAATAGGATTTTGGCACAAGATCCTAACTAACTAAGTTTAGATCCAGGCATGGTAGTACACACCTTTAATCCCAGGAGAGAGAGAGGCATGCAGACCTCTGAGTTCAAGGTCAGCCTTCAAGAGAGCAATTTCTAGGCTTTAGAGTCAAGAAAAAAGAGATTACTGGGACAATTGATGCTGGTTACCTGGAGCTAAGAAATTAGTGGTGATTAAGAAGAGATCAGCATCACTGAGGTGAAATCTGGTAAGTGTTTTCTGAGAACACAACGGAGCTGTTTTCTAGAGATAGTCAAGGTTGTACATTGTGCTGCAGCTGTACTTGGTAATGTGTAAGAGTCACCCAGGTGGTACTGGTTTTGAAGGCTTTTAGGGGTCATGAAGAACAGCTGAGTCTTGGCACTGTGAGAGGTCATGGAGGCCATTGGTGAAGGTGCAGCTGCAGTTGCAGGTCCCAGGACTGAAGGGATCATGCAAAGGAGTTGAGACTAGTTGCAAAGGCAGATCCCAGCATATTGGAGATACCAGTACCATGGGATGATCACCAAGCACAGCAGCAGCAGTGAAGTGGATCAACCTGAGCATAGAGAGCTACAGAGAACAGAGCTGGAAAAGTGACACCAGCTCTTTGGAGGATTCCAGAAGATGATTTGTAGACATTGAAGAAGAAACAAAAAGAACTACACAAAGAATCAACAAAACCAGGATCTGGCTCTTTGAGAAAATCAACAAGATAGATACACCCTTATCTAGACAAACCAGAGTCCACAGAGACAATATCCAAATTAACAAAATCAGAAATGAAAAGGGAAACATAATAATAGAAACTGAGGAAATTTAAAAAATTATCTGATCCTACTACAAAAGACTATACTCACCAAAACAGGAAAATCTGGAGGAAATAAAAAATTTTCTAGGCAGATAACAGGTACCAAAGTTAAATGTGGATCAGATAAACCATCTAAATATCCCATAACTCCTAAAGAAATAGAAGCAGTCATTAAAGTCTCCCAATCAAAAAAAGCCCAGGACCAGATGGGTTTAGTGCAGAATTCTATCAGAACTTCATAAAAAACCTAATACCAATACTCTTGAAACTATGCCACAAAATAAAAACAGAAGGGACACTACTCAATTCCTTCTATGAAGCCATAATTATGCTTATTCCTAAACCACACAAAGATACAATGAAGAAAGAAAACTTCAGACCAATTTCACTTATCGATATTGATTCGAAAATACTCGATCAAATTCTTGCAAACCAAATCCAAGAACATAACACAATGATGATCCTTTACAACAGTCACAAATAATATAGAATAACTTGGTGTAACTCTAACCAAGCAAGTAAAAAGTCTGTATGATAAGAACTTCAAGTCTCTGAAAAAAAGAAGTCAAAGAAGATCTCAGAAGATGGAAAGACCTCCCATGCTCATGGATTGGCAGAATTAATATAGTAAAAATATCCATCTTTCCACAAGCAATTTACAGATTCAATGCAATCCCCATTAAAATTCCAACTCAATTCTTCATAGAGTTAGAAAGAGCAATTTGCAAATCCATTTGGAATGACAAAAACCCAAGATAGCAAAAACTATTCTCAACAACAAAAGAACTTCTCGGGAATCACCATTCCTGACATCAAACAGTATTACAGAACAGTAGTGATAAAACCTGTATGGTATTGGTACAGAGACAGGCAGGTAGATCAGTGGAATAGAATTGAAGATTCAGAAATGAACCCACACACCTATGGTCACTTAATTTTAAAGGAGCTAAAACCATCCAGTGGATAAAAGACAGCATTTTCAACAAATGTTGCTGGTTCAACTGGAGTGTAGCATGTAGAAAAATGCAAATTGATCCATTCTTATCTCCTTGTACAAAGCTCAAGTCCAAGTGGATCAAGGACCTCCACATATAACTAGATACACTGAATCTAATAGAAAAGGAAGTGGGGAAGAGCCTTGAACACATGGGCACAGGGGATAATTTCCTGAATAGAACAACAATGACCTATGCTCTAAGATCAAGAATTGACAAATGGAACCTCATAAAATTGCAAAGCTTCTGTAAGGCAAAGGACACTGTCAATAGGACGAAAGGGCAACCAACAGATTGGGAATAGATCTTTAACAATCCTATATCCAACAGAGGTTTAATATCCAATATATACAAATAACTCAAGAAGTTAGACTCCAGAGAATCAAATAACCTTATTAAAAAATCTAAACAAAGATTTCTCAACTGAGGAATATCAAATGGCTGAGAAGAACCTAAAGAAATATTCAACAACCTTAGTCATCAGGGAAATGCAAATCAAAACAACTCTGAGAGTTTAGAAGATGGAAAGACCACCTCACACCAATCACAATGGCTAAGATAAAAAAAACTCGGGTGACTGCAGATGCTAATGAGGATGTGGAGAAAGAGCAGCACTGCTTCATTTTTGGAGGGATTGCAAGCTGGTACAACCACTTTGGAAATTAGTCTGGAGGTTCCTCAGGAAATTGGACATAGTACTACCTGAGGACCTAGCTATACCACTCCTGGGCCAGAAGATGGTCCAACCTATAACAAGAACACACATTCCACTATATTCATAGCAGCCTTATTTATAATAGCCAGAAGCTCGAAAGAACCCAGTTATCCTTTAAAAGTGGGATGGATTCAGAAAATGTGGTACATTTACACAACACACTACTACTCAGCTATTAAAAACAATAACTTCATGAAATTCTTAGGCAAATGGATGGAACTAGAAAATATCATTCTGAGAGAGGTAACCTAATTACAAACCAATATGCATGGTAGATACTCACTGAAAAGTAGATATTAGCCCAAAAGCTTGGAATACCCATGTGACAATTCATAGATCACATGAACCTCAAGAAGAAAGGTCAATGTGTGAGGTCTTCAGCCCTTCTTAGAAGGGAGAACAGAAGTAAAGGCCATCCATACTCTGTGACTCTGGGGATCAATCCCATATGCATTCACAAAATCCTTATACTATTGGGGATGCCAAGAAGTGCATGCTGATAGAAAGCTGATATCTTGTTTCCTGAGAGGCTCTGCTAGAGTCTGATGAATACAGAGGAGGATGCTCACAGCCAACCATTGGATTGAGAACTGGGTCCCCAATGGAGGAGTTAGAGAAAGGACTGAAGGAACTGAAGGGGTTCACAACCCACAGGAAGAACAACAATATAAACAATGAGAACCCCACCCCCACTCCTGTCTTCCAGGGACTAAACCACCAACCAAAGAGTACATATCAGAAAACCATGGCTCCAGCTGCATATGTAGCAGAGAATGGCCTTGGCAAGCATCAGTGGGATGAGAGGTCCTTGGTTCTTTGATGGCTCGATGCCCCAGTGTAGGGGAATGCCACGGCAGAGAGGTGGGAGGGAATGGTTGGGTTGGTGTGGGAGCACCCTCACAGAAGCAGGGGAAGGTTTGATTGGATAGTGGGTTTCTGGGCAAACTGGGAAAGGGGATAACATTTGAAATGTAAATAAAGAAAATATGCAATACGGAAAATAGACAAAAGAAGAAACTATAACATTGAAGCTGCCTTGAAGACCCCAAGATATTATAGATGCCAGAGCCCATGGTCTATCTGCTGAGGAGAGCTACTTACAGGGAGTGGACCCAGCCCAGGAGAAAGAAGTTTCTTATAATCAACAAAGGTTAAAAAGGAGTTGGAGATCTGAAGACTGCTTTGACATCAGACATGGAGATGCATAGTTGGGAGTTTGCTGTACTGGTTTCCTGTCTTTGGAGATTAGAGTTAAGTGATTGGATGAATCCCAGAAGGGACTTTCTGCTTTGGTCTTTCTACATTCTTGAGACTGCTATAGAGTATGGGGACTTTTGAAGTTGGACTACATGTATTTTTGCATTATGCTATGTTTGGGTATGACCGTCATAGACATATGTTTGAACAAGCCTATGGAGGCCAGGGAGTTGAATGTGATTGTCTATATGCTTGGCCCAGGGAGTGGCACTATTAGAAGGTGTGGCCCTTTTGGGATAGATGTGTCACTGTGGATGTAGGCTATACGACCCTCATTCTAGCTGTCTGGAAGCCAATATTCTGCTAGCAGCCTTCAGATGAAAATATAAAACTCTTAGCTCTATCTGCACCATGCTTGCCTGGACACTGCCATGTTCCTGCCCTGATGATAACGGACTTAATCTCTGAACCTGTAAGCTGGCTCCAATGAAATGTTGTCCTTTATAAGCTTTGCATTGGTGTCTGTTCACAGAAGTAAAACCCTAAGACAACAATGATATTTAACGTGTGTGTGTGTACTATTTTCTATCACACTTGTAGGTTTTCTCAAAATTATCTACAGTACTTATTATTTTTAAGGTGTTTGTGTATTTTCATGTTGATCACTATGAAGACAGAAATCTTGGCTATTTTCATATGAATATCTTGTATTTTTATTCACTGGCTATATATACATCATTTATTAAGAAGTGTCTTTCTAAATACTTTGTTCCTTCTTAGCTTATTTATCATATACAGTTTTGCTGTTAACATTTTTTTCTTGTGGGTGGTTCAGTTATCATCTTGATCTATATGCAAGTAATACCAACATGTTTTCAATTACATATGAAACTTTGTTCATACAACGTGTGTACTTCTTCTTCCCTTGTGCTATGATTAGCATACTTCATTCGTTATTCACCATCTGCCTATCCACATAGATTCACAGTTACTATTTATTCAGTTGCTTCCTGAGTGAGAAGAAAAAAAATATTCACAAATAAAAGACTGTAATGCTTTCTTTGGCATTCATTTCTGTCTGGCCATTGTCAGGGCTCATTATATTAATATAAAAGTGAGTTCCTGTTTACTCACTCTTCATTTCAGCCTGGCTGTTCCTATTGGGCTTTCTTGCTTAATAAAAGCTACAGTTGTTGTATTTTGGTTTGGTCTAGAGATCTAGAGATCATTCTTAATATACCTAAGTCATGTCTAGTGTTTCAGATATAACTCAGTGCACAATACTAGTTTGTCATGCCCAAAGTGGTAATTGATATTTAGATCTCAGCATTTGCTCGATAATATCCAGTGATGTTATAAAATATTTTTTATTTTGTTCTGGATATGGAACAAGTAACTTATTTGCTTATTTTAAAAGTGGACATAGGGCATCTGCTCAGCAAATGTCTTTTCAACCCCAGGATGATGCTAGTCTTGCTCTTAATTGGTATAGTCATTTTCTTTGAAATATTCCACGTAGTCCTCATCATTTTTGTCTTTTCTTTAAATATTCCTCTTACTCCACGGACAGTGACACAGTTAGAAAATCCCAATATTATGGAAACAAAAGCAGATAATCTGATAATCTGTGGGTTATCTACATCTTAAATATATTGCATCCTAAAATATCTTATTTTATTTATGCTTGTGTATAGTTGAGGGGATAAATGAACATGTACTTCAACAAACCTTCATAGTAAAACTTTTTCATCTCAAATTGTAGCCAAATTCAGAGTGCAGTATTTCTAGAAGAGCTCCTTTTGAACTGCTTTGCTTCTTTAACCCTTGTATAGCACTGTTTTGTTATTGGAAAATCAAGCCATTTCAGAATCTGCAAATAAAAACTAGGGATATTTATGATGTAGTCATGTTCTTCATTACTATATTTAAGCCTGGAAGCTGAGCTATGACAATAAACTTTGGATGCTCAAAACTAAATATACTAGTTAAGAAGAAAGTCCTGTTCAGTGCTGCAGATACAGTTCAGTGTATAATACTATGTGTATATACTCAGTGTATAATATAATGCCTAACAATAATTTGCCACGTCTAAAGCAGTATTTGAACACTAGGAATGCAAAAAACAAAAATACCACAACTCAAAAACCATCAACAAGATTCTCAAAGATATAAAATAGAGAATGCTAATATAATACACATGTGTTTATATTCATATTTGAATGTTTTTTGGTTTTAGAGAGAATATTGTCATAAGATTGGTGGTATTGTCTTTCAATGAATTCCACATTAATTTAAAAGAAAAAGAGAACCAATATTTAAATATTCTACTATTTTCTAGAAAAACAGATTTAAATATATAAATATATGACTAATTTCCTGGACTAATATGGGAAATATGAAGCAACTTTTACAGTGGTTTTGGTAGTATGTCAATCATAAAATACATAAGTTTCTAAATTATACTGATAGGGAACACTTGTGATTAGCATCTCAGAGTATATAACATGGTTGATTTTATTTAGAATTTTGGTTTCATGAAACATCCACTATTTTCTATTCACTAAAATGTGTAAAAGTGTGTGGGGGGAGGGTATATTCATGTTTGTGCCTGTGGAGGACAGGAGCCAACCAGAGGTACTACAGAATTTTGATTTGCTTTTGTTTGGATAGCCAAATCTAACTGTCTTTGCTCTGCCCTGTGCTAGAATTATAGGACATATTACCAAACCTAGCATTTTTCATAGGTTCTCAGCTTCAAATTCAGGCTCTCTGACTTGTGGAGGGAACACTTTTTGAGGGAATTCCTTTACCATATCTGTATCAGCATTTTCAAAGATAACTCCATGTATCACAGATGAGCATCTGCAATATTCTACTTGAAAAAATTTCCATTTTGGGCTTCTCTAAGTCTGTACTAAAACAGAATCATAGTGGGAATTGGAAAATATATTAACCCCCCTTTCACCATTTCCTTCCCTCTGCTTTTAAAGGATTCCAAAAGGTCATGACTTATAAAGATGAGTGGATAATGTTCTATCTGGGGAAAAATGACCACTGGAAAACATAACTTGAACTTCTGAAGATTTTCCTCATTATAGAAAGTATCTGTGTTCTGCATGAAATAACTTTGATATGATTTCATGGCAAATATATGATAGGAGGTTTAATTCATTATATATTGATGATGAGCTAATGGGATGTAAAGTAAATCTAAGCCAAGGAGACTTAATATTTTCTAACATGAAATATTTTCTTTTGTAATCTAGAAGAATATTGATTTTCTTATTCACTATAAGTAATTCTTAGCAACCCTTAGTGTGTCAGTCAATACTTGAAGTGTGAGAATGGGTTAGTTAGAGGAAAAGGTTCCTCTCCCATGCTAACAATGGCATCTACAGTGTCTTAGCATACAATTTACTGGAGGTGTATAGGTTCAGATCCTTTCTCTACTTTGAAGCATTCAATGGTGATAGTCAAGTTGATGGATTAAAGTCATTTGTAAAGTCATTTGTAAAGTCATAATCACAAGCTTGATGGGCATGTAGAGAAATGAAAACGATTTTTTGGCTTCTCTTTGGTTTTTAAATTTCAAAATTAGATTTTGCTCAATGCTTTCCAAACTGCATCATACTCTGCCTTCATCAACTATGCCCTGCTTTTACTCACTACTTTTTAAAATGGCATGGACCCAAAAATAAAATTACTTGAATTGAAGGAGAAGATATATTTAACATTCTTTCTGAATCAGGATACAGAATTCAGACACATATATATGATATATGTCATTCCATGCTGGATTTAAAAATGAACACAGGCTTTCTGTTGGCATAGGCAGTCACACTTTTTTGTGATAATATATTACTTTATTTCAAATAAGTCAAGTAGTAAATTAGAAAATGCCTTTATGAAGTTACAATTCTTATGGATTGATAAAATTAAATATTTCAGTGAGGGCTAAGCATGCTCATTTATGTAACTGAGCTTGTGTATGTGTGTGTCCCAGAAGTTCAAGGAATATACTGTATTTTGTAATGACAACATGACAGAGAAATCGAGTGTGAGACAATAAAAACATCCAAAGCACTGTTTATAAGTATAGCAGAATATCATTTTTAATGCTAAGTAATATTCCATTGTGTGAATGTATTATAGGTTTTTTATCCACTCTTTGGTTTGAGGTTGTGTAGTAGTCATCAGCAATTCCTCTTCAGCAAGGGAGGACCCACAGTAAGAGGAGAGAGAGAGAGAGAGAGAGAGAGAGAGAGAGAGAGAGAGAGAGAGAGAGAGAGAGAGAGAGAGGAGAGAGAGGCTTAAATTGGAAGGCTCCATTGACTCCCTGCACTTGTTGATTAGGGAATACTGTAGAAGAGAGGGACGAAGGATTTTAGGAGTCAGAGTGAGTGACGGATACCATAAGCACATGACCCACTGAATCACCTAAGGAGGGCTCACTTGGACTCATAGAGAATGAAGCAGTAGACACATAACCTGCATGGGACTGCACCAGGCCCACCGGGTATACACTGGTTGTTATCTTGCTGTTCTTATGTATGTCACAGTAGTAGTGGGTGTTTCTCTGAGCAGTAGTGGGTGTTTCTCTGAGTAGTAGTGGGTGTTTCTCTGAGTAATTTGAGAGTATTTTCCTTACCCTGCTACCTTCTCCAGCCCCAATATAAAGGCTTTACCTTGTCTTATTGTATCCTGTTTGGTTCTGTTTGGTTGCTGTCTCTCAGAGGCATATTCCTTTCTAAAGGGAAATGGAGGAAGAATGGATCTAGGGAAAGAAGCGATGGGAAGGAGTTGGAAGTAATGAGGGAGGTAAAACTGTGGTCCAGATATATGGCATGAGAAAAGAATCTAATTTCAATTATATATAAAAAAAGAACACATATTTATGTCTGTATCTCAGATACCCAATTGTTTTCTTTTGAGCTGTTTATCAAAGGAGAGATGCATGTTCCAGTAATAAATGATTCAGAAAACTGGAAATCAATTCCAGAACTGTTGTGGTAAAATTGAAAAAGCACACAACCGTTTCCCACAAGTTCCCACTCAGTGCGGATCCGCATGCTCTTGCTGTTTTTTTGGTCAGCTGCTTTCAAAAACTGATGCTCTGTCCCCTTGGTGGGTTGTTACCATGCCTGAGACTCACATCACATTCCACGGGCCATGCTAGCATGGCCCAACGCCACACTAGACTCAAGCATTCTATATAGGTTTGCACGGCTTCCTGTCAAGAACTCTGCTCACACTCCCAACAACCCAGTGAAAACATGACTCAACAAACTCAACAAACCCAACAGCCAGGTTTATATTTTAATTACTCAATGTAAAATACATCCACACAATTAACTTACAACCAATTGATAAGGATATAAACTGCCCACCTAGATAAGATATAATTTGTTCATATAGACATACAAAATCCTGTACGCACCCACCCTTTAGGAATAGTCCCAACAACTTGTAAATGTGCAGAGAGAAATCTTAGCATCGGCCTCCATGTTCTCTTGGTTACTCTCCCCCTTTCTCCAGTCTTCTCTGCTCCCTAAAACTTTTGTCCTGCTCATCTTTTCTTCTTATCCAATGACAGGCCACATTCTATTCTGTACCTGCCTCAAGAAGGATGACCAAAATGTGAATGCTTCACTCCTTCTTTAAAACGGGAACAAGAATACCCTTGGCAGGGAATAGGGAGGCAAAGTTTAAAACAGAGGCAGAAGGAACACCCATTCAGAGCCTGCCCCACATGTGGCCCATACATATACAGCCAACAAACTAGATAAGATGGATGAAGCAAAAAAGTGGAGGCTGACAGGAACCGGATGTAGATCTCTCCTGAGAGACACACCCAGAATACAGCAAATACATAGGTGAATGCCATCAGCAACCCACTGAACTGAGAACGGGACCCCCGTTGAAGGAATCAGAAAAGACTGAAAGAGCTTGAAGGGGCTTGAGACCCCATATGAACAACAATGCCAAGCAACCAGAGTTTCCAGGGACTAAGCCACTACCTAAAGACTATACAATGACTGACCCTGGACTCTGACCTCATAGGTAGCAATGAATAGCCTAATAAGAACACCAGTGGAAGGGGAAGCCCTTGGTCCTGCCAAGACTGAACCCCCAGTGAATGTGATTGTTGAGGGGAGGGCAGTAATGGGGTGAGGATGGGGAGGGGAACAATCATATTGAAGGGGAGGGGGAGGGTTAGGGGGATGTTGGCCAGGAAACCGGGAAAGGGAATAACAATTGAAATGTAAATAAGAAATACCCAAGTTAATAAAGATGAAAAAAACAAAACAAAACAAAACAAAAAAACCAAAACAAAACAAAAAAACAAAACAAAACAAAAAACGAACACTAGCTTTGGATGTTGACTTCTTTTTTTTTTAGTTTATTTTTTGCTCGTGGGGTGTTGCTTTTGAGCTCTCTGTGAGGTCGGCAAACAGGAGGGTCTGCGCTGCCTTTTCCGGGAGCCCCTGTGCACCAGGGTCCCAGATGGCATTAGGTGTTTTCCTCTGGAGTCAGAAATGTGGGCAGAGTGTAGTCTCTCCTGGCTTCCCAGGCGTGTCTGCCCCTCTGAAGGCTTAGCTCTCCCTCCCACAGGATTTGGGTGCAGAGAACTGTTGATCCGGTCCCTTCAGGTCCCAGCGGTGTCTGGAGTGCAGGCTTGACTTTCTATTCTGTATCTCTCATGTCAGTTAATAGCCTCTCATCCAATCAACTGCTCAGTCTAGATTCCTGGCAACTCCTTCTGATATCTCCCCTTTCTTCACCTTTCACAGCCCATCTACCAGATATTCACTTAGATTATACCATTAAATCCACCCCCCAATAACCTCTCCTTTATCTATACAACTGGTTTCCTTGAACACCGTTTAACCTCTTTTTTGGTTCTTTCTGTATAATCTGGTTTACTCTTATCCTCATTTGCTATTTCCTATATACCCTCACAAAGCAGTCAGTGTGGACTACTGAACCAAAGGCCTCTGTTTGTTAAGCACAAAGTCAGATGCTATCATGTGTGTGATGGATATGCAGGACATCCCTACCCTCTCCCCTCTCCTCCTTCCCCAAATTCTCCTTGGATCTGCTCACAAATGGAAAGGGGTCACTAAAACAATGTGAAAAAGGTTGATTGATGTTGGAATGTGTGTTACAAATTATTACTAGTTCTTTTTAAGACTGCTTTTGTTTCCGCAAACGTATGGTTACAAAATAAATGGGTTGTCTGAATTGAATCTTTTTCTGTGAAAATGGAAACCCTAAAAGTACACAATTAAGAAACATTGTTTTTGGCGTGAGTTGCTGTCCTTATCCTTCCAGTGGCAGTTCTTCCCGGCTACAGGAAGTAAAGAATAAGGACAATACCCACTCACGAAGCCTTCCAGCCCAAATGTGTCTTGCCTACAAGATGTGCTGAGACAAAGATAGAGCAGAGTCTGAGGGAATAGCCAAACATTGACTGTCCCCAGTTGAGACCCATCCCATGGGCAAGATAACACTATTAATGACATTCTGTTATGTTTGCAGACTGGAACCTAGCATAATTGTTTTCTGAAAGGCTCTACCCACAGCCAATGGAAAGAGATGCAGAGACTCACACCCAAACAGTAGATGAAGTTCAGGGAGTCTTAACAGAAGAGTTGGGAGACTGAAGGGCCACAAGAGGACAGGATTTCCACAGGAAAACCAACAGAATCAACTAACCTGCACTCTTTGGGGCTCTGAGAGACACAATCACCAATGAAAAAGCAAGCACAGACTCTATTTAGGCCCCGTGCACATATGTAGCAGATCAACAGCTTGGTCTTCATGTAGGTCCGCCAAACAACTGGAGCAGAGGCTGTTCCAGAGCCTCTGTGGATCCTGCACCCCTAAATGGGCAGCCTTGCCTGGCCTCAGTAGAAAAGGATGTGTCTACTGCCTCAACAACTTGATGTGCAGGGTTAGGTTGCGGGATAGGATGGGGAGATGTGAAGTATTGAAACACAGAGGGGGGGGGTTGGGGATTTAGCTCAGGGGTAGAGCGCTTGCCTAGGAAGCGCAAGGCCCTGGGTTCGGTCCCCAGCTCCGAAAAAAAAAAAGAACCAAAAAAAAAAAAACCCGAAACACAGAGGGGGTTTCCCCTTTTAAGGGGGGAAGTGTGGAGGTCTTACATGAGCAATTACTAGGAGGAGTGGAGGGCTAATATTGGGATATAAAGTTAATAAATAAATAAATTTAATAATAATAATGATATAATTAATAATATTAAAACATTTTTCCTGGTTCAATCAGAATAGGAACATCACATATTTGACTAGTCATTATACAGTTCTGAAGGACAAATGTAAGTAATTTTTGATTTTCGATATGTAATGCCAGTGGTGAGTTGAACTAAAAGACCCTCCTGTATTTTATGGGGCATAAGTGACTAGGATAGGAAATTCCGTTGCCCACTTGAGTACATAGTTCATGTCATACAATACTCCTGTGAGTTTTAGGCAAATGATTGATGCAGATCCAAGTATATTTGTTGGTGAAGTAAGACGATCTTCTTCTAAAGATACAAGTAAGTATTTCTGTAGTCGGATATAGAGTCCTTTGGGAACATACCCAGGGATGGTATAACTAGACTGTTGAGTAGATTTAGTTCTAGATTTTTGGGGAAACTCCAAACAGATATCTATAGAGGACGTACCAGATCACATTCTTTTTAACAGTATATAAACATTTCATTTTTCCCATATCTACCCAGCAATTATCATTCCTTTTATTTTTTAAATTTTAGTCTTTTCTTAATAATGTGTATTAAAATCTTAAATTAGTTTTGGTCTTTTCCTGATGTCTATAGGTTTTGAGTGTTTTTACAAATATTTAACTATTTATATTCCATCATTTTATACCATTGGTTTAGTACAATATCCCATTATTTGAAATAGTTTGTTGATTTTAATTTTTTTAGTTCTTTGCATATTCTTGTCACTAGCCTTCTGTCAGATATATAGCTTAAAGATGATTTCCCCAGTATGTAAGATTCCTCTTCACTCAATTGACCATTTTCTTAACTATACAAAGGTGTTTTAATCTCATGAGTTCCTAATTTTCAGTTATTCATACTTCTTATGCTACTAAAGTCTTGTTCACAAAGACTTTTCCTATGCTTATAGATTGACACACACTCCTACTTTCTCGCCTATCAAATTCAATGTTTACAGTTTGATGTTCAAACTATTCGTTCACTTGGAATAGAGTTTTGTGCATGTGATAGATAAAGATCTAGTTTTATTCTTCTCCATGAAGCTAGCCAGTTTGACTACATCATTGAAGATGTTGTCTTTTGTCCAATGTGTTTGTATTTGGCAAAATCTCAGGTGTTCGAAGGAGCATGGGTTTACACCTGGGTTCTCCATTCTCTCAATCAATGTGTCTGTTTTGTGTTTCTTCTAACATCAGCATTTATTACTACGATTCTAGATTATAAATTGACATCAGTTATGGAGCTTACAATGTATAATACTATGCTAATATTATATGATATATAACTGTATAATATTACTATATATTATATAATATAAGTTCTTATGCAACACATTTTGATCACAGTTTTCCTTCTTATAACTCCTTCCAGACCTTCAGACACTGCAACTTACCCAACTCAGACTGTTTTTTTCTCTCATTTTAGAAAACAATCAAATTGGCAAGCAGACAAACAGACAGAGTGAGTGTCTCAAGCAAACTAATAATATAAAATAAGAGAAATGAAATACACATTTTAGTTTGTAGCATGAGTACTGATTTGGGTTTCAGGATTCCAATGGTAATTCTGGAGATATCAAGATTCAGCTAGTGCCTAGAGAATGGAGGAGAATTGCCCAGTTGGAGGGGATGGAATCTTTAACCAAAAATCTGGAGGAGGGCAGGGAGAATAGAAAACAGCAAACTAGTGGGGTGGTCTGAGAGTGAAGCTAGTTAAATCTGGGAAGCAATAATGATTGCAGATATGTGATTAGATAGGGAGCATATTTTAGGGATCCAACTCCCCAAAATTATGTGGAATTTTAAATTCTTTGAAAGAAAACCCCAAATAATTACATTTTGTTTCTGAGGAGATTTATCTGGAGGAAAAAAACACGACTTTTCAGTAGCCTAGACTTAGATTTAAAGTCTAGTGACATTGACCCTATACCATGCCATAAATTAGAGAGTAATACTTTCTGCAAAGAAGATTCATCAATAGTTCTCCAATCTATCACATGCCCCAAATAGATAATAAATATATTCCTTATTTTCCAACTTAATTTAAGACGTAGTGGCCATCACTATTTATTATGATTACTAGAAAGTATAAAATTGTCTATAAATAATTGGAATCTCAATTTAAAAGGTATGTTTAAATTCTTATTGGTGAGTAATTCTGTGTAATTAAAAATGTTTTAAAAATACTATGGGTTCTCCATGTTTTTCAGAGTTAAGGGATAAACCTAGGGCTTTGTACACACTAAGCAAACATGCTTCCAATTGTTCTGTATCCCTAGCTAATGCTTATGATTTTAAACACATATAAAATGAGAAATTTTCCCGTTAGAGGCCAGAAAACGGCAATTCTGATTTCTTGCCTTGGATATAAAGGAGTATGAATGTCAATAAGGAGCTGAAAGCTGAACAGTTCATGCAGGAATAAGTTGAGAGGCAATTCATGGGCTGTACTTAATGAAATTTCTGAAGAACTGTACTTCTCATAGTCTCTATTGCAGGAAAAATATCACAATGGGATTTAATAAAAATCAGGAGTTAGTTATAAGATCATCCTGGGGAAATATATAAAAAAAATCTGCCTCATAAAGTACACCTTTGCACTGAAATTTCTAACACATTAGAGATGGAATTGAAGTAGATATAAGAAGAGTTCATAAAGATCGTGATTGTTTTCTAGCTTTGAAAACAGTCAGACAACTTCTATTCACCTGTTCAAACTGCCGTGACTTTGAGCATTGGACTTAGGGAGCACTGTAACTTGAACCCCAGAAGCCCTGCTCTGTATCGTGTGCTGGATGGGTTAGTGAGGGTCTGGCTTCAGGAGCTGTAGAGGCAGAAAAGGTCATTTCTTGGGACAAATTCTCTTGATTTACATAGCTGACTTTCTAAAATAATATACTAGTTATGTAAGTAAAGAAAACAACTACTTAGTTCTGTGTAGGGAAAATATAAAAAACCATTATGATGAGATTTTATTCTTTGCCAGAATAGCATCAAATCCTATGTGATATCATACCACATATTATAGTTAGTGTGGCAAAATAAGCCACTGGTCTACAGTATTGACATGCCAGTCATGGTGCGATTATTATTCAAAGGAAGCAAGAAGGAGTTTCTGCAGGGTAGTTAATATACCAAACACTTTTTGTTCCCTATAATTTTGTGGATCCTTTTCAATATAAATCAAATCTACCGTGTAGGTGAAAACCAAATTGAGGAAAGAAAATATAACAGGCAATAAGCTTAAGAGGAGACAGTGACAGTCTGGAGTGGTGCTTTATAACAGTGAGAGCTGCTGTGCAGGAGGATGGGCTATTTTTCCCTGCTGCTATGGCAGACCCTGGAGCATTTGCAAAGATGTACTGATGTCTTTGGACATGGTTGAATGGTTTGTGCACACCCTATTCTACAGCTGGGTCATTGCTTAAATAATATGGTAAAGCAGATTCATCTTTGTTGCTGTGACTGCATTGGCTTTTGTAAAAAGCTATACTTTATGCTTCAAAATCTTTGATTATTGTCGCCTGACACAGTTCGGCTGTACTTATCCATGACCTATTCCACACCATAGTCCTGTCTTGATTATAGGTTTTATTCTGCATAGATGCCTCACTGTGATTGCATATTGGAAGCTTGTTGATTTGGAGCGTAACCCATGCTTGATGATAATTAATAACTTGCTCATTCTTACTTAAGAGGTAGAAATATGCTGAGGATACTAGAAATGATGAAAAGCAGCAGAATCTATCATTTAAATCTTTAGCAGGGAAAATCTTGCCATTCAAATGTTCTTGCTCCTACTTTTAGTAGAAAGTAAAAACAGAGTGACATTTTGAATAGAAGAGACGCTAATATTTTTCCTATTATCTTTCTCCGTTTCTATTGAATTGGGGAAATTCACTCTTTTGAGTCAGTATTAGTTTGTTTTCATAGCAGAGCTAGTTCTTGCTTTCATGTTCCATTGGTATGTGTATATGGTAAGCCTGTGCATACGAATGTTAGCTAGAATGTGTGCAGACAAAATATAAGCATATATTTAAGGGATGACATTTATGCTGGCAATAATCCTTATTTGTGCTTTCATTAAATCATAAAGACAGGGCTTTTCAGTCATATCAGAACTTGCCAATATGGATCCACTAGCCAGCTTGTTTTGAGGTCCCTTGTGTTAGTCTGCTGAGGCAACCTGGTACTATTACAGGTGGACCACTGCATGTTACCCACTCAGCCATCTCTGCTGCTGTAGTTCTTACATTCTACTGTAATTAAGAGGAAAAATTATTACTGTTCTCTTAATTCCTTGCTATTTAAAATGCCAAATGCTGTAAGAATAGTTTAATGGTAACTAAGGAAAGTTCGGCTATGAAAACGCATTTTTATACACACCCATTCTGGATGCTGATACCATGCATAAGCATTCTTCATTTCCATTGTGATAATGATTATTCAATACTGATCCTAGGTACAATGTTGTGTTTTCTAACTAGTAGATACCAGGAACTAGAAATGCATTTGATTCACAGTTCAGGATTCTTGGATGAGCCTTCATGCTATGATGATATAACTTGACAGGAAATTTGAAGAGTGTCCTAGCACATGTAAGAAAGATGGTCAGTATGAGGCAATAGATGTGGTGAATGTTCCTTGTTATATTAACACATCTTCTGTAATAACTAGCTTACTTTTTAAAGTTTATTAATTAATTACTTGTGGTAGCAGATCATCTCTCCTTAAATATATCATCTCCCAACACCATCACAAATGATCAAATTCCATTGCCATTATTTTGAAATAATTCAAGTCATTTTTTTCTGCTTCTGGTTCTCTGAAACTCATGTTTGTCATAAAACATATAATTCTACTTCAATAACAAAAACTCTGTTAGTTTGTTCTGTAATCAAACAAAGATTTGAAGTCTAGATTCTTTTTTAAAATAGGTATAGGTGAACTCAAAGTTCATCTTCAGGCAAATTCTTCCCAGGAAATTAGCCAGTGGGGTCAATACAAGTTATTTATTTCCAAATTATTGTGGAACAGATACTGGATGGTGTTTGGACTCCTGTGATAAAAAGAAAGATGAATGGAGTGACTCTAACCTGTAACCCTGGACAGTGTGCTCAAGTCTAAAATATGACCCTTTTTTCTTAAAATTCTATTGTCCATATCCAAAGCACATCACAGTGACAGTCAGGCAATAGGGCTCCAAAGGATGGAGGCAGGAGGCAGTCAGACAGTGAGGAGAGAGTCCTACAGTGGGCTAGGAGAACACTCCTATAGAACTTGAGAGGGGACTCAAGCTTTTCTAGGCTCAGTGGTTTTCAAAGGGTGAAATCATGCTTGGTGTTCTCTCAAGACTGTGACTTATGCTAATCGCCTTGTGTCTCTGGAATTCTGAGTGAGGTTTGTTCTTGAAGCCCCAGTAGACCATTTCTCTAGTGTGATATTTCTGTTCCTCTTTGTAACTTTTCCTGGGTGGTAGTGTCTTTATAGTGTGAAACATCATTAAAGTCTGAGTGGAGGACACCATGCCCCAAATACTGACATTCTGCATCCCTGTGTTAAACACACATTGTGTGAGCATCAGCAAGGGTTATGATTGGACAGTTCTGGAACAATGGGTCAAGGTGTTCATTGTACCTTGAAGTGCTACCCTAGACTTGGGGAATCGGATATTCAAGGTTTTGGGGTGAGTCATATAGAACACTCTGGGGTTGTTTCCTCAACCCAGGTTTTTCAAATCTAGAACTCTGCGACTATGGTGGACAGAACAACCTCTCTGACCTCTGAAATCCATACATGTTCCCTCTCCCCATAGTCACTGATGAACATCACTTGAGTACTTTTTAATCCAGTGAATCTCTTTAGTAATACGTGATTTCATACTCCTCTTAATCCCTTCTCAGTCCACGGTTTTCATTTTGAATTTTTGCATGACTAGACTGAAAGATTTCACAACCTTTCCGTTCTGCTTCCATTTTAAGTAAGAATTCCATCTACGTCCTCTCTTTGCATTTGCCTCTCACCATATGCCATTCAATGTAGCTGCAATGCAGCCAGAATGCATGACTGCCAAGGTAATTTTTTTTCCCTGCTGGATCTTCTAGTTCATCACTTTAAATTCTAGGTTTCATAAAGCCTTATGGCACACAGCTTGCATTCTATCACGTTTCACAAGAATAGCTTTTACTACAGTTTCTAGACCCTTCTCATTTTCATCTCGAATTGCCCCTTATCAAGCTTCTCTTTACTGTCTCCATTCCCACCAACTCTGTGACCACTTCAGCCATTCCTAAGGAGATTTAGATGTTTTTGGCCTCAACTAGGGTTACCCCTAGTGCTTTGTTCTTGATGAACTAAGAGTTTTTCAGCCTTGTTTCTGAAAAGTCCTCTAGCATATCCTCAATATATAAAGCTGATTTCATATTTTCAAATATTTGCTAAAGCAATTTCCACTTATTGATATAAACTTCCTACTTTACTTTTATTTTCTGTTGCTCTGACAAAAATGCTACTGTCCAAATATTTCTCCCAGAGTTTAAAACAATAGAAAAACATTTCTCAGACTTATAAGTGAAATTCTCCAAATTAGGTAAATAAGTAAGTAAATTTATCACTTCTCTGAAGGCATCTCAAGATTCCAAGACTGCAAGACTGGAGGGAACACTTTTGGAGATATCGTACCTGTTTTATCATAATATGTTTTATCATAACATGAATAGACTGACGGGCAAGTGAGTGTGGTAGGAGCAGGTTAAGTGTGGGAGAGTGCAACGATGGGGCAGAGAACTCACTTTTATTACAAAGGAATGTCACTTTCAAGGCAGCAGTGTCAATCTGTTCATGACACTGGAAACCTCATGATCTGAGCATGCTTTCCAAGTTGTTGCCATTCATTCCTCTTTGTTTCCAGGTTATAGGTACAATGGGATGAACTGCCCCATTCTCCCACCACAAGCCCTTTACACTGGTTCTCCCCAAGTGATGACTTGGGGAAGCAGTCGGGACTTCTCTAGAACTTCTTGCAGAACCAAAGCTAAAGTCATGATCTATAGACACAGGCAGGCCTGGACAAGATTTCTCATTACCATCTGGAGATACCACAACTGCTTTCTTCATTTCCTTCCCATGTGAACTCTCAAAGTTCTTGGACTATAGAATTGAGAAGCTCGGAGTTTTCTTATTTCTTCTTCCCTGTCTAGCCCCATGGCTTAGTGCTCTGCCTATTACCACTGTTATTCTCTTTGACTAGAGTTAGAGGGCCAATGGTGAAACATATTCCATTGGGAGTCTTGGAGTCAGTGCTTTGCACATATGTGCCTATGTGTGATATTACTGAACCCAGGTTTTGAGCAACGGATTCATTAGAGTTGAGCTAAGACCCAGATAAGTAAAGCAGAGAAATACCTTTTCGCTAAGATGTTCATTTCAGTTATACCAGGGAAACATTTTTATCTATGAGCAAGTCAGGTGGTAGATGTCTGAACAATGGGAGAATGGTAGTGCAGAAGTTCCCACCCCTAATGACCTCATTTATCTTCTCCAACAACAAAAAAAAAAGGACAGACTTATATTTATATAAGGTGTGTGATCCTGATTGGTCAGTTTTTAAAACAATCTATAAGGTTTACTTACTAGGGTAAGGCAGTTATTTATTTACTTATTTATCATTTATTTATCTATTTATTTTTAGAGGCTGACTATAGTTTTAATTACAAAGTAGTCTCTCTCTCTCTCTCTCTCTCTCTCTCTCTCTCTCTCTCTGTGTGTGTGTGTGTGTGTATTTGTATGCCAAGTTAATTATTTTTGTCTTTGTTTTAAAATCCCATGAAAACTCCAAACAGAAATACATACTAGGGTAAGGGCAGTTGTCCTTAACGCATGGTAATTTATCTCTCATTCATGTGGAACCTAATACTTCACAGTCTCTACTTTTACTTTAAAAAGGTAGCATTAGTACTCTACTTTATTTGAACATTCACTTTTGTATTTTATATTAAAATTCTCCTAGTTTCTATCTTTCATAGCAATAGCAAATTCAGTTTTATAGCTGCTACTTTCTTGTCTCTCTAGTCACAGTAAACAATCAATAATATTGAGAACTTTTAAATTTCAAGTGGAAAGTCAGATATCAGAACATTCAGAGCTTTTGATTGGCTTCTAAGAGAAAGAACTTGTGGACTCAGCCCTTAATCTATGAGCTCTTTGCTAACTTCAGGGAATTTGTGCCACAATTGAATTAAATCACTGTAGGTCACTTGGCTGGTATAGGGATAAGTGGGACATGGGATGTTATGGGAAAATACCCTCCACAGATATTTGATAATGAGATTATATAGAGATCAATGGCAATGAACAGAAGTTCATATGGAAAGAACTGAAGCAAACTTTACTATTTATTTATTGACAGTTTCTGTCACTAGAGGTCAGGATCTGGGAGCTCACCTTATAGACCGGGTTGGCTTCAAACTTCTGATCCTACTGCTTCTGCTTTCTAGAAATCAGAAAAAGGGTACACCGCTATGCTTGGACCTCTGACTAATAATGGTGAAGAGGAAAAAGTGAGCCAAGCCAAGAGAAAATTGAGTTCCACTATTTCTGAATGAGGAAAAAAAATAAGTTGCTGAGTGGAAAAACCCCCTTAAATAAATAGGCAAAAATTAGGTGCAATTTCTTTATTGTTTTTATGTAAAGTATACTAAATTCTGAGTGTTTGATGGGCTGATATACACACATATTCTTTTATTCATAGCGCTATTTACTGGTAAGTTCTTTGCATCTTTATTTATTTCTCCCCAAAGGAAAGGTGCCGTTCTAAGTCTAAAGGCCATGATACCGCTGTTGGAAAACAAACAAACAAACAAACAAACAAGTCAAATTAAACCAAACCAAGCAGACTAAATATATCTAGAAACTTATTTCTGAAAAGTTAACAAAGGTATAAGATCTTCTAAGACTTGCTAGTGTTTTCTTGCTACTATTAAATATTTGAGAGAACTGTCTGATAAATAGAAAACAAAACAAAACAAACCCAAAGACATGCTTATTCCCTTGTTGTAATCACTCCTCATGTGGCCCTGTTACTCTGGACCCTTTATATTATTATTTATTTTTTCACTAATTCATATATTTATTCACTTTTCCTCCTGGTAGCAACCCTTCCATTCCTCATCTTCTCCCAGTCCTACCATCACCAATCTCTCAATCACTTCCTTTCTCCTCAGAGAACCTCAGGTAACCACCCACCCGGGGACATCAAGTCCAAGCAGAACTAAGCACATTCCTTCCCACGAGGCACAGCCAGGCAGTTCAGCCAGGGGAAAGAGAGGTAATGGCAGCCGATAAAGTCAAGGACATCCTCCTATTCCAATTGTCAGGGGACCCAAATGAAGACCACACTACACATCTGCTACAAAAGTGTAGGGATCCTATGTCCAGCCCTGCATGCTCTTTGGATGGTGGTTTGGTTTTTGTGAGCCCCCATCGGCCCAGGTTAGTTGACTCTGTAGGGCTTCTTGTGGTGTACTCTATCCTTCTCCTGGCTCAGTCAATCCTATCCCCCACTCTTTCACAGGACTCCTGAGCTCCCCCTGTGTTTGGCTGTGGGTCACTGTCTGTTTCCGTTTTGTTCCTGGATGAAGCTTTTTAGGAAACAATTACTCTAGGCTCCTCTCTGGAAGTATAACACAACATCATTTTAATAATGTCAGGGGCTGGCTCTTCCGTACGGGATGAGTCTCAAGTTGGGGCAGTCGTTGTTTGGTGGTTACCTCAGTCTCTGCTCCACCTTTATCTCTGCTCATCTTGTAGGTAGGAAAACATTTGAGCAGACAGTTTTGTGGGTGGTTGATGTCTCCTTGCTTCCACAGGTAGTCCTGCCATCACCTCAGTCTTCATATACCCGGGTGCTAGGAGTCTTAGCTATTGTCAACTTGGCGTCCGATCGCAATATTGCAGACAACATGACAGAGTCGATTGTCACTGGATGAACTCAGAAGGTAGGAAGGGAACGAGCTGAAATCCCACAGTTATTTTCAAGGCGCACTTCCAATGGCTCAAAGAGTGAGCAGAACGCTTCATCCCTCACGGTTTTTAGTCACCAAATGGCTCCATATTATAAGCCACACATGGATATTAAGGACATTAAATTTCTTAACTGCATACCTCATATATACCATGAAGGAGATGAAATTCACAGTTTTGTTTAAGTATTTGGGTTTGATTAAAGTTATATATTAAGAAGGAAATAAGTTGCAACTCTTTAAATTCTGTATGAATATGCAAACTGTTTCTCAATGTTAAGTACATTGAATTTTGGAATGCTGACTGAACTTTATATTACAAATATTATATTATATTATATTACTACAAAATGACTAGTCTATAGATCCTTTCGTAGTGTTAAGAAGATGTAACATATGAAAGAGTTTGTTGTTTTGACAAACAAGTTGTGATGACATAGTATTTCCTTTAATATGTTGAATATATTTTTATTGTCTTAAAAATAACTCTGTAGCTTCCTACATTTATATAATTAATTTTATTCATTTACCTATTTTCTCTCTCATCTTCTACCTCTCCAACTATGATTTTTCTTCTCAACATTTCAGTTGTTACTTTCATATCTTCTTTCTCTATGTATGAGTTTTGCTTTTTGCTGACCAAGCATGTTTAGGAGGATTTTTTACCAGAGCAGGGGAAATTCATTAGATATACAACTGAGGAAAACAATGCTTCTTCCTCCATCAAGCGTTAATTAACAAGAGTTGCTAAGAGAAGGCTGGGACTTCTTGGGTCCTCCCTGATCCATGATGAAATGTTGATAGTTTCAAATTATACAGGCTTTGTGGAAAGAGTCACAGTTGCAGTAGCTCATGAGTATAATAACTGAGTAAGAAATGTTGATATTTAATGAATGAAGGAACTAATTGAAAGAGAACATAACAAAGAAATTAATGCCTGTGAGCTTTAGCTTGGTGGGAAATAGCCCAAGAGCTATTTCAGATTATAGGGGCAATTCATTTTCCAAAAGTTTAATATTTTATATGTCTTTCTGAAGATAATATCACCCAAATTCTCTTGTAAACTGTGTTTTGCTGTGATATGTTTACACAATACGTTACATTATAGGTCTGGGGTAAAAGATTAATCCCATTTCAGACATGCCACTTAGTGCCAGAGACAGAGAGGTGGTGAGTACTCATAAGGTTTTTAACATGTCTACTCATAACTTACCACTTTGGGGGAATGTTTCCTCTACTCTGTGAAAGTTCCCTGGGAGAGAAAGAACAGATAAGCAAGGAAAACAACAGGTATTTACTGAGAATCATGCAGAATTTGATTAAAGAAATAACTGTAACTTTAAGGTTTATTTTTATTATGTGAATGTTGTTACCCTGTTGTTGTATACGCATATGTGAGGTGTGGGAGTGAGGGTGTGTACTAATGTATCTGTGCAAATGTTAAAGTTGGAAGAGATCAGAAAAGAAAGTTGGTTCCATTCTAGTGGGAGTCAAAGCTGGTTGTGTTTTGTTTAATGTGACTGAACCATCTCTCTAGCTCCTTCAATAATCTAATAATGTTTGGATGCTTGAATATCCCTTTCTAGAAGATATATAGATTTAGAAAGTTAAAAGAAGAGAGGCAATTCATGAGAGCTAATAAGCTTTAAGGAGCATTGAACTAGTTAGATGATAGTCACTGGTTTAGCCCTAGATTTTTTCCTCACTGCGAACACACTGCTACGTGCGGTTTTTCAGATAGGACATCACCTCGGCCCAATGGCTATGGTCACTTTTACATCCTCTTTTTTTAATGATATTCTTACCGAAAGAATTTAGGGTAATTAATTTCATCACTTTTAAAAGAAGTGTAGCCAGTGATTTATAAGAACTGGAGGTTGAATATTATTAAATCAAACTTCAGAGAGACATTGACTTTGATTTTTTTCCTTCCTTTTCTTTTTCTTCTCTTTTTTTTCCCCAGCTTCTAAGGCTTCTCTTTTTCTTACATTCAAAGTTCTTAACATTTCAAAGCACCAAACTTTGAGATATCCTTTCCTTAGCCTCAAGGATGTCTATTTTGTATTAAGCTAAATATACTATGAGACCAAGGCAAGAGTCCATGGGTAAGGGAAGTTCATGCATACCTGGAGTGTCATTGAGTGCCATGACAGTTATAATCTTCTTTGGTGAACTGATAAGTGAAAAAGGAAAATAAAACCACATGTGAGCTGAAAAATGCAGAAACTAGAGTTCTCGGACTGATTTTCTTCCACTTACCTTTGACAGTTCTGTGCACATTTTTGATGTATTTTGGCCAACCACATACTGAACACTGGATATACATGCCACAATATAAACAGGTAAGTTCATCTACACAATTGTCCTGGCACTCTTTCACCAATATTAGACCAGCAGCTTTTTGTGAATCCTTCATCCTTCAGTGCCAGATTGGGACTTCAGAGCTTTGTAGACTGAAGAATTGCTCTCTCCAGTGTGAGAGAGTCATTATTGCACTTTGTGGTAGCAATTTATAATTGCTCTAATAATTCTGTATATATCATATAAAAAGTGAACATATTTTTGAATTTTTTTACTCTAATCATAATAACTTCAAAAAACGTTAGTAGAAGAAAATAAGCACTGTAAGAAGGCCAAATATAATAGTATAGTATGGGTCTCTTTTATATTTCTTAGATTATTATTGTATATTGGTACATTGTGTTATGAAGGGAATTTTGATATACTAAATGCTGTCAATAATTTGCCAGCAAATATAAAGCTCTTATTTTAGAAATTATTAATAAGAAGTTTGAAATAGTGATGTTTCATAGTAAACTCTACTTGGTAATACATTTATACTGTGACTGTTATAAAATTGAACTAGTTCAGTGACATGTCCTAATTTTAATCCAAAGGGATGCTTGCTGATTGGGTATACATAGCTTACACAAAGAATTACCAATTTCTAGACATATCTGCCCTAAGCCAAGAAGAACTGACCATTGAAAGCTCTAAGGGTATGTTAGTTTCCAAGTTAAAATTTGTTGTAGTAAGGGTCTTACTGCTGTGAAGAGGTGCCATAACCAGGACAGCTCTTATAAAGAACAGCATTTAATTGAGGTTGGTTTATGAGTTCTGAAGTTTAGTTCATCATCATCATGGCAGGAAGCATACATTGTCCAGGCCAGCATGGCACTGGAGGAGCTGAGAGCTCTACATCTTGTTCCAAACGCACACAGGAGAAGACTTTCTAAGTAGCTAGGAAGAGAGTCTCAAAGCCCACCCTCAAAGTCGTACACTTACTTAAACCAGGCCACACCTATTCCAACAAGGCTACACCTCCTTGCAGTGCCATGTCCTAGCCAAGCATATTCAAACTACCACAAAATACTTCTGTTTGGGGGATATAATTCACTTTGATTACACTTGCCCATTTTTTATGCTTCTACATGTAATTAACTATGCACAGCTATTTCCTTGGTCTGGTCTAAACAGTCCTACATTTGATATACTCAAAGCTCTCTCTAATTTTGTAAAGCAAACATATTTTAACCTACAAAACAATGTTGTCATCTTTATAAATTTGCATATTAGAAATTCAAGATCACAATTCAGTGATATACATGTGTGTGTGTTCTAAGATTACAGAAGATTTAATGGACAGACTTAACTTATTGGAGTTTATATTTCTTAAAAATTGTCATCTATCTGCGAGGAAAAAAAAAACAGAATATCTGCTAGGTACTCATTCTC
The DNA here is from genome assembly GCF_011064425.1 of Rattus rattus. Taxonomy (NCBI): domain Eukaryota; kingdom Metazoa; phylum Chordata; class Mammalia; order Rodentia; family Muridae; genus Rattus; species Rattus rattus. The sequence continues at coordinate 60,920,041 of NC_046157.1, read as the reverse complement.
AGGGGCTATACTCCTCATCACGGGAGGAAGAAATAATTCAGCTCTAAGCCAAGGCAGAAAGCTAGGTATCTCCATGGATAAAGTGTGTACAGAAAGGCTGATGAAGCTGGAGGTTGGTGTCTGTGGAGGAGGCAGCAGCAATCCATACCTGAGGTGAGTGGCGCTTTCGTAGGTTGGCTGGTGTCCTTACTCCGTTTTAGTTTGTTTGTTTGTTTGTTTCATTTCATGTAGACCCCAGGTTGTAGCTTGGTTCTCTCATATTTTTGGAAGTCTTTCCTTCATTAGGTTTATTAGATCCCACATTACAATTGTTTCTGGAAATATCCTCAAATTTGCCATGAGAAGTGTATCATGTTGATCCCCCAGCTGTCTTATTATATACTTAAAACTGACAATGAAAATTAACCATCAACATCTCTAAACCTGAATTTGGCATTATAATGTCAATCCCATCAATTTGGGCTTCACACGCATAACTGCCATGGTTTAATAACACATCTCTCATATCCACTCCTTTCACATAAAATAATCCACTGAACTTCAGACACCTTCACACAATTGTTTCTGATGCTGAAAAGTTATTGTCACATTGTAAAAGTAAGATATGGAGACCATTACAAACCTTTCAAGTGCTGGTATCCACTTTTGTCTTGACCGCCAAGTGATACCCTTCATCTGAAAATATATGCCGTGTTATTATTCTCTTTTACCTTGACACATCAAAATAATTGCTCCTCCTATTATTAGTTCCAGTGTTTCAGGTTGACTGTACCCTGCAACATTCTCCTGAAATTTAGGTTATGTTCCCCAGAAGATATGTTGTCATCTTAAATCTTGTTGCTGTGAATGTGACTTTACTACAAATAGGTTATTTGAAGATACGCTTAAGAAAAATATATAATTAGGATGGACCCAAATCCCTTGTGACTATTGTCTCTATAAGAAAGCAAGATTGATATAGAAACACACACACATATGAGAGGAAGATGGTGTTATTAATGCTCCAAACATGCTATCCTAAAACATGATGTGTAAACAGAGAAAGCAAATTGAGAGGAGTTATGCTAACATCACACTCTTCTCAGAAAGAGAACTACCATGTGGAACCTTTCAGAACCTCAGACTCTGAATATAGGTCACATGACTCTCCCGTGACTGCAGTTCCACTTTTCCACGCACAGAGAAAAGGATTATCACACATAAAGCTTAAAATCAGAACAAACAATTCAATTGCCATTCAATTAATTTCTTTGATTCTATTTGATTCTATTTCTGCATGACTATCCGTTCTTTATTAAAGTTAACTATCAAATGCTTATGATTTTCTTTGAAACTGGGCATTCAGTTTAATACTCAAAAGAATTTTAAAATTTTAGTCATCTAAAACTTTGCTTAAATAAGTTTATTAGGCTTTTATTTTTATTTCTTTAATATAGAGGTCATATCTGTAACCTTTGGCATGGGCATGGGTAATAATAGTGGACTGTGTATTGTTCCCTCTACAATTTAGAAAAACAAAAAAGAATGCCCTATGAATTTAAAAGACAAGAATTAAATATATTGCAATAATTCGGAGAACCTTGATCCTTGGAAAAAGAAAGGGAACTTTTTCCCTTGGAGGCTTCTGATTAAGCTTGGGCCTGCTCACACATTGCTTTCAGTGCTGAAAAGTTACAATCACATTGTAAAATTAAGATATCTGCTATTATAAACCTTTCAAGTGCTTTTACTCGCTTCTGTCTTGACCACCAAGTGATTGCCTTCATCTGAGAATTCATTTTATGTTATTATTCTCTTTGACCTCAATGCATCAAAGTAATGGTCCATCCCATCAGTCTTCCAAATGTTTCAGGTTGTCTGGACCCTGAAGCCTTCTCCTGAAATAGTGTATATTGTATTTGTTTAGGCTATGTTTCCCAGAAGATATGCTGGCACCTTAAATTTTGTTACTGCCAATGTGACCTTACTAGAAACATGTTATTTGAAGATTTTCCCATTAGTGTTATTCAAAGACACTATAATTTCTTTTTAAAAATATAATTGCAAATTTATATGTACTTGTACATGTTTGAATTTTAATATTTAGTTCACATGATCTCTTATACCTTATTCCTATAATTATTTCTCTGCTTTTAATCTGTTGCTATTTCCATGACTACATAAGGACTGCTTTTTACTATATGGTAACTTTTTTCTAAAAATGAAATCCCCAATAGTTTATTAGTAAATAATTCAAATGTAAAATTAAAATTAAATTCAAATGACAAAATGTTCATAAACAAGCTAGTAAAAACATGGAATCACATTACTAATAATTACATTGCATGAGTAAATCTGAGTGCATGAAGTCATACATGTAATTTTAGGATCAACAGTAGGAAAACTGTATTGTTCTGCTTCCCCTGATGTGCTATTCTTAGTATAGTCTCTGAAGCAGCTGTTCATTATTAATCTAGAAGATTAAAGTGATAGGTCAAGAACAGAAATAAGACAATGTCACCAATGAGATGAAACACAGATAAAGTATGAAATTCCTAGTAATTCCAACCTTAGATGTATTAGATTCTGGACTATACTGGAATATGCACCTTGCTCCCATGCAGGCTACTTAGGAAGAATTTTTCCATTATGGGGAATCTCCATTTTGGTTACATAATATATTTTCTAAAAGTAGATAATTATAGTTACTTAATTGGCATTTTAGGTGTTTAATTGTATATATTCATCATTAACTCTTTTTTATTTCATTTTTTCTCTTTAGAACTCCCTAAATATCTAAGGGATATCTTTCTCCTAAAAGGTTCCTGCCAAAGAGCCTCATGCATTAAGCTCTTACTCTTAATTTTGTTTTGGATTATTACAGTCTTTTCAATTCTTTTCCTCTGATTATAGCAAGAAGGCTCCCCTCAAAAGAATAGTACTTAAAATTTTCGGTATTTTAAAAAGGTTAGCAATGTGTATTTCTGAAAATGACAATCTGCATGTAACATTCATACATCACTTTTTTAAAAAGTTATTTTATAGATTAAGCCAGCCTTGTGTGTTTTTGCTCAGCTACATATTATTCCTTCGGCTTTCTGAAGCTTAAAATTATGGGGAATCCCAAGAATACGGGGATGAGAGTCTCCTGACAGGGTTCGGATCTTCAGTGTGTTTCCAAGTTCCATCTGTTAAAAGACTCATTTCAAGCTTGTCTTAGGCCGATATCTGCCTGCAGTGAGGATAGTGGAAATGAGTCAGCTCATACAGATGTGTGGGGAAGGGGCAGTGTTACTGCGATTCTGGCCACATCGGGCCTGTCTATGCACTGCAGCCTTCATGTGATAAAAGCCTCTTTTATTATCTTCTTCCTCTGTAGTCAATGGCCTACCACAGACCAAAGAACACAGCCAAGTAAACTTGGATTATTACTGCCATGAGGGAATACAAACTTTATGTTTTGTTTAGATTTCATCTCGGGTAATTTGTCACAGCAGCATATTTCCTGCCAAGTTTCTAGGTAATGTGCGTAGTGCACTGTTCTGAGTATCTCAACGAAATGAAGGGGGTTGTAAATGACAGTACTATTAATACTCAGGAAAATGATGTAGAGATTCCATAAAGATGCAAAGCAGATGGCACAGTGCCTAAGCGGAGTAGCCAGAGACCATCGATTTCTCCCATGTTTATGATCCCTGTGTAACTGTGAGGGTATGAAGAGAGGAAACAAGGCTGCTGTAAATGCAAGTTAACATTGCCCGTGGTCACCATCTCTTCCCATCTGCACACTTGCCTCCTGACCTTGGTTGAAAGGCTTGGCAAATCCTTGGGTGACTAGAAAAGATACCATAACATGTTCACAAAGTCCTCTTGAAAGGGATAATACTTCAAAATCAAAGTCCATGTTTCAGGCCCTCGTACAGTCAGCTATTTCACATGTATTAAAGACTCTATGGTATAGTATCATCTTTATTTGTAAATCAATCCAGTTAATGTGGCACTATAGAATAATGCAGATATTACATCAGAGAATTGCTAAGGAAAATCTTTGGAAAATTAAACATAAACTAAAAATTCTAATAACTGAGGAGTTAATTATAACTCTTTTTATAATGTTGCTGTTGTTAAAGGAGAAAAATAGTTACCTGTATCCTCACCCTGTTGACAATGGGACAGCAGGTTTTCTCCCTTTGAAATAGCAATGCACACGAAAAGGTATGATTTTGATTTCTGAAGACTGGTGTTGTGAATTATATTATGCTGAAAAATCTCTACTTAAGAAAGTGCACCAAGGACTCCATAAAAATGCAAAGCAAATGGCATTGTGCCTGGAGTAGAGTGGCCAGACACTGTGGATTTACCCCACTTTGGGTTCCTGTGCATTCCAAGTGCGTAGTTAAATTGCAGTTTTTATTATGCAAAGAACTAGGAAGCTTGATGAGAAAAATGAGTCAGAGTCCAAGAATTTCAGTACCTGACAGTTTTGATCAGCTCTATAATTGCACATTTTGAAAAGCAATTAAGTTGAGGAATTTACAGCCTGATATAAAGGACCTCTGCTAGAGAAAAATTTTAAAAATAAATATGACCATGAATGCAAATATTAAGTCTACTCTTGCAACTAACAACTTATTACTAGGAAGAAAAGCTCAGGGAATGTATTGCTATAAATATTGACAGTTGCCTTGGGACCTAGGGAATCCATGTTATGCTAAGATTTAATTCATAATGAGTATACACAATAGTGAATGTGGTTTCTCTAAATATCTATGAGGAATGCATATGTTTTACAACCGAGCAATTATAGTTCCTACAGATGTGTTATCCAATGTTTATGTGTATGATAATAAACACAATAAAAATGTAAAGGTAAGAAAACCACTACCAGCTATTGAAAGCTAAACAGTAAGTTACAAGTACAAATTAACTACAAACATATTTTTTAAACATTTAAAATGATGTAGATGTCAAAAAGGGGACACGATAAATATCACAGTGCAAGTTATAATTAAACAGAAATAATTGATTGACAATTTAAGGAGAGGAATCACAAAAGTTCTGAAAATATTCACCCAATAAGATGCTCAGAGTACATGTCTATGTCAATAAAAGGGAGAGAGAGTCCCAGATAGACTATACAGATTGGCCAAATCGAGAATTAGCATTTAGGTGCTTCTAAGAAAAACATAAAGATGCTTCATCTTTGTGTTTTAAAGACCAGAACCATAGGAATAGTTTTGACCACGTTTGTAGAAACAACCACAATGTACAACTGCAAGTGTAGCCTGTTGTAGAATGCAGGTTGCTCTGTTGAGATGGTCAAGGAAATTATTATATAATAATATCATTTCTCCTTTCTCTTTCCCCATTTCAAACCTTCCCATATATTACTCCTTGTTCTCTGTAAAATACCTGACCTCCTTTTTCATTGTTATTACATGCATGTAGGTATATGCATATAAATACGTATTTCCAAATAAAACTTGTTTGGTTTTTATCATGTCACGGCCATGCATGACTTCAAAGAGGGCCATTTTATATAGGATAACCAATTTGTGTGCATTCTATTCCCTGAATAAGATTATTATTGCACTCCCCTAAATGATCTGTAGTTCTATGTGTAGGGTTGGGGCGTGGTAGGTTTGGCCTCTTATGCTTTGGTATGTCTATATTTGCCACTCACATTTGGTGAGGTTTTATGGGTGTAGCTTCCGATATTATGAGGAGGCAAAACCTCATAGCAAATTCCCTTATCATCTGTCTCTCAGTATTTCTGTCCCTTCTTTTGCAATGTTTTCTGACCCTTAGGTATGGAATACTCTGTAGATATAGTCAAAGGGACTGGACTTCACAGTTCGCCGATATGATTGGTTGCAGTGTTATGTACTATTATTGGACTGATACTAATCTATCTTTAAATATAGTAATTCATTTTGTAGTGGTTTGTATATGCTCAGCCCAGGGAGTGGCACTGGTAGAAGGTGTGGCCCTGTTGCAGTAGATGTGTCACTGTGAGTGTGGGCTTTAAGACCCTCATCCTAGCTTCCTGGAAGTCAGTGTTCTGTTAGCAGCCTTCAAATGAAGATGTAGAACTCTCAGCTCCTCCTGCACCATGCCTGTGTAGATGTTGCCATGTTCCTGCCTTGATGATAATGGACTGAACCGCTGAACCTTTAAGTCAGCCCCAATTCAATGTTCACCTTATTTTTTTAATTAATCATTCCATTGGTTTACATCTCAAATGATAGTTCACTTCCCGGTTACCCTGTCCACAAATCCCCTCCCAACCCATCCCATAATATCCTACTTCCTGGTTGCCCCTCCACCAATCCCCAATCCAACATCAGCCCTTCCCCTCCCCTTTGCCAGTATGAGAATGCTTCCCCACCCACCCACATGTTCCTGTTCCACCTCTTCAGCATCTCCTATGCTGGGGCATCAAACCTTTCCAGGCCAAGGGCCTCCTCTCATTCTGTTGCTGTCAGGCAAGGCCATCTTCTGCTATGTAAGTATCTGGAGCCATGGATCTCTCCAGGTACAGTCCATGGTTGGTGGTTTATACTCTTGGGAGAACTGGTTGATCAGGCCAGCCTATGTTGTTCTTTCAGTGGAGTTACAATCCCTCTCCACTCCTCCAGTCCTTCTGCCAGCTCTCCTACCAGGTTTCCTGAGCTCAGTCTGATGGTTGGCTCCAAGCATCCGCATCTGCATTAGTCAGTTGCTCACAAGGCCTTCTCAGGAACTGCCATACTAGGTTCCTGTCAGCAAGCACCTCTTGACCACAGCAACAAAGTTGGGTTTGGTGTCTGCAAACATGATGGATCCCTAGGTGGGGCAGTCCCTGGTTGGCTCTTCCTTCAGTGTCAGTTCCATTTTTTTGTCCCTGTTCTTCCTTTGGACAGGAACATTTCTGGGTTAACAACTTTGAGATGGATTGGTGGCCCCAACCCATGACCTGAGCCATGACTATTTACTGGGGGTGGTCTCAAAAGGTTTTATCTTCCCTTCTCTGTGCATTTCTGCTAAAGTCATCTCTGTTGGGTCCTGGGAGCCTCATGTTTCCCTGGTGTCGGGGACCTTCCAGTGGCTATCCCCAGGGCTTCATCCCCACTGCTACATATTTTTGTTTGATTTCCTGATTCTTTGTACCTCTCACACATCTTCAATAGTTGCCTTGGTCATGGTGTCTGTTCATAGCAGTAAAACCCTAACTAAAATAGAAGTTGGTACCAGGGACTGAGGTACTGCTGTGATAGGTCTGATCATGCTTTTGTTTGGAAAAAAGTGGGTTTTGGGACTTTGGATTTGGAAAGCAGTGGAATGCTTTAAGTGGACCTTAATGGGCTATCCTAGTAGAATATATAAGACTTTATTAGTGAGAGTGATTTGAACTGTGCAAACCTGGCCCAAGAGGTTTCAGTGGAGAATTTCAGTATGTGGCCTAGAGACTGTTTTTGTTTGTTTGTTTGTTTGTTTGTTTTTGTTTTTGCTTTTGTTGTTGTTTTGTGAGATTTTGGTGAAGAATGTGGCTGCTGTTTGTCCTTTTCTGAAGAGTCCATCTGAAGCTAAGGTAAAGTGATTTATATTAATTACATGGACAAAAGAAATCTCAGAAAACAAACAGCAGAGATTTTGTTCTGTGGTTAAGTCTCATGAAGAACATTTTGAACAAATATAGCAAGCTTAGAAAGGAAAACAATATAAAATATAAGGTATTAAAGAGGCACTAGAAATAGAGATGGGGCTGACTCCTATGTTCAAGGATATTAAGTTGAATTAAGGGAGTAGTGATCCTGGAGAAAGATCCCATCCAGCTAAGTTTAGGTCCAAGTATGGTAGTGTAAGCCTTTAATTCCAGGAGGAAAAGAAGCAGATCTCTGAATTCAAGGCCAACATGGAACACACACTCTAAGTGAAGAAATTCTTTTGTCCAGCATTGGTGGACCATAACTTTAATCCTAGTGCTTAGGAGACAGGCATGCAGATCTGTGAGTTCAAAGTCTGTCTACAGAACAAGTTTGAGGACTACAAAGCTTAGGCATTAAAGGAAATGGCAAACAGAGACCTGTTGATAATGTAATAGAACAAGGCAGCTATGTTCCAGTTCCTGCTAACAACAGAACTTGGCAGCTTTGGCCATGCGACTATGACTTTAGAGTCCAGAATAGAAGGGATTACTGGAACAATTGACGCTGGTTAGCAGGAGCTAAGAAGTTAGTGGTGATTAAGAAGAGACCAGCATCAGGGAAGGGAAATCTTCTGGGAATTGTTTTCTAAGAGCCCAGAGAAGCTGTGATAGCCAAGGTTGTACCTAGTGCTAGAACAGGACTTAGTGTGTAAGAGTTATCCAGGTGGTACTAGTTTTGAAGGCTTGAAGGGGTCATGAAGAGCAGCTGAGGCTTGGCATTGTGAAATGAATTCATGGAAGGCCATTCTTAAAGGGACAACCTCAATTGCAGTTGATAGCCCATGGGCTTGGCACTATGCAGAGTGCCTATGACAGACTATTAGTGAAGCCTATCCCCATCAAGACCTGCAATGCTTTACCCTATTCTTCCATATGATTCCCAAAGCTTCATCTACTCTTTGACTGTGGGTGTCTGAGTCAGCTGCTGGGAGGAGGCGCTCAGAGGACAGCTTGTTCCTGTATGCAAGCATAACAGAGTAATATCAAGCAATCAAGCAAGATTGTTGCTTACCTGTGGGATGGGTCTGAGGTTGGGTTGGTTATTGGCTGTCCATTTCCTCAGTCTTTGCTCCATACCCGGTGCCTGCATTTCTTGTAGACAGGATACATTTTGGTTCGAAAGTTTTGTTCATGGGTTGGTGTCTATCACTCCATTGGGATTCCTTTTTGGTTATAGGAGGTAGCCATGCCAGGTTCTATATCCCCAATGCTGCATATCACAGATAGTGTCACCTCTATTGATTCTTGTGTGCCTTCTTTATCCCAGGTCTCTGCCACCATCCTGGAGACTTTTGATTCTTAACACCCACATGGTACCTGTGTACATATGTGTATAACTCCAGTTTCAGGAGGTCTGATGCTTTTTTCTGGCCTCTGCAGATACTAGCTACACAAGTAGTACACAGTCATACAGAAAGATAAAATGTCTACCAACATGAAATGACATAAAATAAAAATAATCCTTTTGAACTCTTTGTCTAGGAGTTCTACCAAGTTCCTCGGGTGTGTTAGCTATAGTTATCTGAATGAGACCTACCAAAGTTGAATGCTGTCAACATTCTTAAAATCACCCCACATAATTGAAATATCTTTTTTTCAAAATGGAGTGCTAGTTCTATATGAACAAAAAAAATCAAAATTATGTGTCTACTCTTTCTACTCTTCCTCTTACAATTTTTCCCTTTTTTCCATTTACATTTAACCCAGAAATATGGCCTTTCCCAACATTTCAGGGTCACAGTTGAATGAAAAATCTTCATGGTGGTATATGAGTAGTCATCACTAACTTAATAACATGAAAGAGAATTACCCCCCTTTTCTGTGATAAGCTTTTGAAATTGGTTAAACCGTGCTCTCAGTTTTAATATGATTTAGATATATACGTCTGAAAATATCTATGTAATTTTTTTATAAATGGAAATAACATAAATTAGGGTTTGACAGAACGTAAGTCTGGATCAAAGGAGGTGCACACTTCAGGGTTATTTGAGCAGAAAAGTGCTCATCAAGGAAATAAGGATAAGATATACATACAATAAAATGGATGTATTTTGTATCTTATTTGAGGTTCTCCAAATTATTTTTTCCATCAGAGAAGGCAGTGTTCTTTACTATGGAGAAATAGCTTTATGTTTTCTCAATGGCATTAGCTTTAGATGATGAGGTACTGCAATAACAATATGATGTAAGTCATGGTTCACTTCAACTCCACTCTTACTGATTGATTACTGATTGTGGTTGCTATTTTTCATTATAAAAAGAGAAATTTTAACTTTCTCTATCTTTATTTTTCCATGTGGAGAGGGTTTTTTTCCTCCATCTTTATTAAATTGGGTATTTCTTATTTACATTTCAATTGTTAGTCCCTTTCCCGGTTTCCAGGCCAACATCCTTCTAACTCCTCTCCCTCCCCTTCTATATAGGTGTTTCCCTTCCCATCCTCCCCCTATTACCGCCCTCCCCCCACTGTGGAGAGGATTAATGAGAGATAATAGTAGAAGAGAGGAATAGGGGCCACCCATGAGCATGAGGAGGGAAGTGAGGAAGGGAATGGGGAGAGAAGGGACAGGGGCAAAGGGGAAGAGGACAAAAGAGCAGAGAAGAGAAGAGCAAAAAGCAACTTTCTCTATCTTTAAAATTCCTTTCACTGCCGCATCTGAAGCTCACTCTTATCTGGAATATTCTTTCTTGATGATTTCCCTGTGATACAATTTATAGAATGATGAGAGAACCTGTTACAGCTTGAATTCTTACATACAGATTGTTGGTTTCCACTCAGTGATTGAATTCACAGATACCGTGAGGAGCAATAGCCTATAAGAAACATACATACACAGACAAACCCTACAGAGAGTCCTGAGGATGTACTGCTAAGAGAAGTGTTATCAAAGAAATATGGATAGAGGAAAAGGAAAGCATTAATAACTCCAAGTATACTATAATATTTTTAATGATACTTTTTTATGATTCTTATTATCAAATTAAATAAAATATAAAATAGAAAATGACCTCTAGAAAATTTAGACCATTCATAACATATTTCCTTTGTATTTCCGGACAGAGCGTCCTAACACTAAAGATGCATTTGGAAAGCTTTTGCCTTCAGAAGGCTCTGTACAAAATGAAGCATTTTCTGTTAGAAACTTTGACTCCACTCCTGACGATTTTGAAAGTTGAAAAGATTTCACACATCAAAACAAGCAACTCAACTCCAGTGAAGATGAAAACAAACTTCTTCCGGAGGACTTTGACCTTTCTAACGAAATTTGCCACCTTTCCTCCTTTTTGAATCTCAGAGCCAAACACTGGTATTTTCTCTCCCTATTTTCGTCTTCCACTGTGAGAAAATAAGGTGAAAAGCAAACCTCAAACCCCAAGACACCCTGAAAACTCATTCCGTGCTGTTTCCTTTTGGTCATAAGATTTCCCCACTCGCTCTCAGGAATAAACAGTTTCACAGAGCAATCTTTACAGTTTTAATAGCATGTGGCATTTTAGTCTCTGAAGCCCAAAGTTCTCTGTGAAGTTTCTGCTCCCTCAATAACCTGGGGGTTTAGATTGTTCATCTTGTTCCAAGAGCAGCTTCTGCTCTCCATTGCTCCTTCATTTTTTCTTATTTACATATACTTGCATTTTTTTCTGTTTAGTTGTACAAAATAAAACACCAATAATATGTCAAAGAAGTTCATAACATATAGATCAATTGGTATCAATAGAAATATTTCTTTCATTTGACTAAATATCTATTTAGTTTATGTAGTCATAGATTCATATGAATTTTCTTGATACAATAATAGGTTAATATATTATTTACCTATTACCTGTATATATGTGTTATACAAATCAAAGATAAACATATAGTAACTATAAACTTCTACCTCCCAAGTAAAAATGCAGTGTCAATAAAAGGAGATGTATTGGTTCAATGAGTTATCTAAGTAATTTGATGAAATGTGAAAATATGGATATACAAATTATAGGCATTAGTCATTTTGGGTATCAGTTTGGTTTTAGACACCATGCTCTGATATAATTTTCTGGCAAAGGCATACTGTTGACATTGTTTTAACTCTGCTTCCATATGTTGAGACTTTCTATAAAGATATTAAAGCAAAGACAAACAGGTAAATGAGGTTCTTTTTGCTCTAGTAGGTTGCTTAGTATACACTTAACCTAGTACATACTTAACCTAGTACACACTTAACCTAGTATACACTTAGCCTAGATCTGTTGCATTGAATTAGAGGAATTATTTACTTACTGTAATTTAATATTACCACTATTTCCTACTCTGTAAATACAGTAATCCTATAAATTCCTAGATTAATTTTAATAGCATTGCTTTCTATGTACAATACTTTGTCACAAACAGATTATAACCAAAGTGTGAATTAAATCTAAATATTTTATACTTAGTGAAATATTTGCATCATTAGTTTACTCTAATCCTCTTATTTCTCCCCTCGCTTATCACTCATCACTTCTAATTTTGTGAGACTTTAGCATCAAGTACAAAAACTTAAATTTTACTTTCAATAATTAGGCCATTTTAAATACCTATCATTTATGATACACAGAGATTAAGTAGAACAATATGTTGGGCAGTAACGTACAGCTTCAGTGTCACACAGAATAGGTAAGTATAAAACAAAACATAGCAATTAACATAGTGAGTGAATATCCCTCACTGCTGAGTTGGCTCAGCACATAGGTGTAAAAGAATTATCTTTGATATAAATATAAGCAGTGAATTAATCCAGTAGCTGTTTTTCTTTACTTTATGCTAGTCCCTAATAATCATACAGAGAAACCAAGATTTACTTAAAACTTCACCTTAATAGTTGAGCAGTTAAATGATCTATCTTAACCTATGCTAATCTAATTACCTTCTGGTCTCATCCCACGATGCTTGCATATTGTTATTGATATGACTCTGGGATTCAGGTGCTTTTCCAAGTTCTCTCCACTGCCTCTTCCTTATGGCTTCAATTCCTCCATCCTCCATCTCTTCTTCCTCTTGCTGATAGATGTTCAGCCCTATTCTATATTCTACTCAGCCATTGAGTGGTTAGCATTTATTGCCAAAGCAGAGAATATATGGTAAAAAGTTTTACACAAACTTGAAGGAGATTCTTGGTATAAGCATTATGGTACTGTGTCCTTGGAAAAAAAGATAAGAGGGTATAGAAATCGGCATTTGAATAACACAAGGGCAAACTTTACACAATATACAAAAACATCATGCCTACACAGGGAATACTTGCTCTTCCAAAAGAGGGCCTAGGTTCAGTTCCCAGCACCCACATGTCAATTTACAACTGTCTGTAACCCCAGTTCCAGAGTATCTGATATCCTTTTCTGCCATCTTCAGACCTCATTATACATGTGCTACACATATAGACACTCACGTACAGACATAAAATAATAAGCAACTACTACCATTATTTTTTATTAAACCAAAATAATCCTTTGCAACACTCTAAATCTTTCTACTAATATCTGAAGATGAGTGAATGCTTCAACCCTCATGAAGGAAACTTTTCTTTGCAACAGACTGAGATCGTTATAGAAAACCACAACCAAACAGAACACAGAGTGTGGAACCCAATTTCAACAATTAATCTACAAAACCTCTCTGAACATAAAGCTTAGGGAATATTTCAGAAGAACCAGAGGAGCATAAATTTTCTGTGAGAGTCTATATTCTAGCAATATCAGAAGCTATACACATAATGTCTGACCAATATGATTGCCAATCATGAGCTGAAAAAGAATGATACAAATAGATATGTTAGAGTAGGTGGGGAAAAGCCCACACAGGTTCAAAGCTACACACACACACACACACACACACACACACACAGAGAGAGAGAGAGAGAGAGAGAGAGAGATAGAGAGAGAGAAACAGACACACACACACACATACATACATGCACACACACACACACAAAACTATAGGCAACTAAGAAAATGATGAAAACAGGAGAAAAGTCTTCTCTAATAAAGAACCCACCGATGGCTTAACCCATACCAAATGGTTATCTATGAAAAAATGCATAATAATATTATACAGACTGAGCAGGGTGTATTTAGGAATATATGTGTACATACATATACAAGTATGCATTTAACAGCAATTAATTAAAAATTAATTGAATTTGAAAGAAAGCAAGGAGAAGTATATGAGATGGATCATAAGTAGAAAAGGGAAGGAATACATTTTGTAATCATACTATTATATCATAAATAAAAAGTAAACTCAATGGACGAATCATTTAAATACAAAGAACCCTGACCAAAAACAAATAAATAAATGAATGTTGCCAATAAATACATCTATGAATTAAAATCTTTGTAAGTACTGTAGTAAATACTGAAAAGATATGTGAAAAAATAGTAAATAGAAAATTTTAACGACAAAAAAGTGTTTGCTTTTCTCAGCAGCAGTATAATTTGAACAGAAGAAAACATGGAAGGACCTCCTAGTGTCTGCCACATTGACAGCAATAGATTAGATTCCTCATTATTTACAGACCACTGCTCAGTTTGGAAGTGTTGGATTTCTGTAAAGAACAGTGTGGTGTCTTTTAAAGAAAGATTACAAGTCACTTACTAGTGACTTTCTAATCTCTGCATCTAATTTATAGCAATATGGTGCCTTGACATTTTCTTCTATCCTTGCTCCCTTAGTCTGCTATCCATAGAGCAAAATCTTCTTTAAAGATGCAGCTGGCGTTACCTCATTTTTCTCCTTAAGGGATGAAAAGTAAATTCAGAGTGTCCTCCATGACATAGAAATCAATATTTATATTCCGTACTCATCTCACCTTTCCACCATGCAAACACTTCCCAGTAGCCCAGCTGCTGCTCTTCTCGACTTTGAATACATAGCTTCTGCCTCAGGACCTTGTCAGTATATTTTACCATTTGTGACATTTTTCTTACAAATAATTTACGGCTAGTTTCATCATGCCGTAAGTTTGGGGTTGAGTTTCTTGTTCTTGAGTTGTTGATGCTTAGCATTTGGTTGGGTCAGTCTATAGAATACGAATTATGCAGAATATGACTTTATGCAGGTGAAGGCAGACACGAGATAAGGCAAGGCCTGTAATTGGGCAGTGGAAAAATACGGTGGGCACAGAGTTTTGAAGAGAGGAGGGAGAGAGGAGAAAGAGAAGGAAGAACCAAGATGGAGGCAGAGAAGGATGTCCCAGATCCATGTGGTTTTAAATGGCCACAGGTAGTTATGACTATTTCATAAGTGATGGATTTTTATAGGACAATTTGTCTTATCTAGGTGGGTAGTTTATATCATTATCAATTGGTTGTGTTTATTGTGCAGACATTTTGTGGAGTTTGAATTTACTGATATAAATCTGATTGTTAAATAACAAGCTTATTGAATTTTGATTTCAACAGATTATTGGGAGTTGTGACTATAACTACGGGGGGCAGATGCTGTGAATGTGGGCGGAGTTCTCCACAAGAGAGCTGCAAGATAGGCAGTCTCTGTATGGAACTGGCATGGTGGAGACCACCTTGGGGACTAGATGGATGGTGATATTTCTGCCCAGCTCAGAGAGTAGCCAGCAGCAGCATGGGAACTTGGCAAGTCAGGTTGAGATGCTTTGCTCTTTTTTCTTGGATTTTTTTTATTTACATTTTAAATGTTAGTCCCTTTCCTGGTTTACTATCCATAGCCCCTTATCCCATCCCCCTCCACCTTCTTCTACAATGGTGTTCCCCCTCCCCAACATGCCACCCTTCCTGCCTCCCTGCCCTGACATTCCCCTACACTGGGGGGGGCGGGGTTTCAGCCTAGATAGGACCAAGGGTTTCTCCTCCCATTGGTGCCCAATAAGGCTATATATGCTGCTGGAGCCATGGATCTGTCCATGTGTACCCTTCACTGGGTTGATTTTTTGGGAAGTTGTGCAGAGCGTTTTTAGTTGTATGAAGTTCCATTTGTCAACTATCAGCATTATTTCCCTATTCAAATATTCACTTTCTATACCTATATTATATAGGGTAATGCTTACATTTTCTTCTAGTGGTTTCAGTGCTTTAGATTTCACATTCAGGTCACTCACCCACTTTGTTTATTTTTTTGTGTGAAAATTGATTAATAAAGGCCTAATTTCTGTTTTCTGCATGTGGGCATCTAGTTTTTCCAACAGCACTTGTTGAAAGTGCTTTCTTTCCTGTAGCTTGTTTTTGGCATCTTTGTTAAACATTAAATGGCTGAGGTTATATAGGCTCATGTTTCACTTCAGTGATCTATATATCTGTTTTTGTATAAGTACACTTTGTTTTCATTAGTATGATTCCGTATTATACTTTGAGATCTGGAATAGTAATACATCAAAAATTACTGTTTTTCTTCATCACAGCTAATTTTTTGACTGAGGTTAAATCTTCTGGGAAGCGTTTTCTGAGAGGACAAATAAGCTGTGCTACAGAGATAGCCAAGGTTGTACCATGTGGCACACTTGGACTTGGTCATGTGGGAGAATCACCCAGGTGTTATTGGTTTTGAAGGCATGAAGGTGTCATGCAGAGAAGCTAAGACTTGGCACCATGAAGGGAGTCTATGAGATGAAATCAGTGAAGCCTAGAAGCAGAAGGAGAACCCAGCAATTGAAGGTATCAGCCCCATGGAATGAGCAGAAAGAATACCAGCAGCAGTAGAGTGGAGTCAACCAGAACCTAGAGTGCTATAGAGGAAAGAGCTGGAGAAGTCATCTAATTTATTTTGAGGAGGGCAGAAGATCATGTGTGGATTCCAAATATTGGAACAAGAAGCTGTAATATTGAAGTTACCTTGGAGACTCCAAGATTTTGAGATGCCATAACTATGGGATACTTGCCCAGGAAAAGTGCTTTCAGGGAATAAAACCAGACAAAGAGAAAGAATTGTGCAGCAGTGAACAATGCAGAAAGGAGTTGGAGATCTGAAGAAAGAACACTTTGATATCAAACATGGAGATGCAGAGTTTGGAGATTGCCCAGATGGCTTTTGATCTTCTTTTGGACCAGTATTATCTCACAGTGCCATTTATGAATGGTGAAGTATATCCTGTGAATTCGGAGGTATATGGGTTGCTTTATTTTTGAAAATATAGGGAATTGCAATTCTATGATGGGATGAATCTCAGAAGAGACTTTGAACTTTGGACTTTTATCATTTTTGAGACTGCTATAAATGATGGGGACTTTTGAAGAAGGAGCTCATGTATTTTGCATTATGCTATGTTTAAGTGTGGTTCCCATACACCCATGCATTTGAACAATCATATGGGAGCCAATGAGTTGAATGTGGTAATTTGAATATGCTTGGCCCAGGGAGTAGCATTATCAGGCCTTGTTGGAGGAAGTGCATCCCTGAAGGGGTGTGCTTTGAAGTTCCACCCAGTGCTGAAGAGATTCTCCTATTAGCTCCCTAGAAGACAGTCTCTTCTTGGATCTTCCTTTGGATCAAGATGCAGAACTCTCAGTTTCATCTGCAGCATTATGTTTGCCTACATGCCTACCATGCTTCCTGCTATAATGAAAATAGACTAAACCTCTGAAACTCTAAGCCAGCCCCAATTAAATGTTTGCTTTAAAAAGAGTTGCCTTGATCATAAAATGTATTCCTAGTGATGAAAACGCTAAGACAGAAACCCTGTGAGCACATTTAATATGAGAAAGCCTTTGCACAATTCTGTAGTCTTCTTCATCATGTAAGAATTTGTACTGCTGAGAAACTTTGTGAATGTATTTAGTAGTGAAACTTTTGCAAAAAAAAAAATACCGTTTTTGCTCAGGATTTATTTTGGCTACCTGTGGTCTTTTCTGGTTCAATATGAATTTTAGGGTAGTTATGAGTGTAAGATCTGGAGTAACTCCAGAAACCAGGAAATTTTAAAAGGTCTTGAGCATTGTGGAGCTTGAGGAATAGATCAGAGAATAGAAGGGTACTGGGAACCAGCCCTGGCTGTTCTATCTTGATTCTTTCTTGATGTTACCCAAAGGGAAAGAGCTTTGTTGGAGAAAAGATTTGGTTTTATGAGATGTTTACAGTTGCTGCTTAATAATAAAATGTTTACCTGTCTTAAGTCTAAGTCATTTTGTTGTGGTAGCTGACCTGCCTGTCTGAATTCTTCTAAGGTCAGAAACTGCAGTCTCTGGCATTTATCACCTCTTCATAAAACACTGGGGATTTAGCAAAGGATTAATTACTAGGACAATTATCTGGCTAAACATTCATTATCTGTCACTAGCTCAACAGGTTCATTGAAAGCTAGAAACCATAATTTTTGTGACTAAATGATTTGTGAAGTTTCCTATAGATAAACCCACTCAATATTTTATCTTCAGTCCTTGCATCTATAGGAAATCATTAGCTCCCTTTTTATGACCTTTTGTAAGTTGTGCTCTGGGAATGTGCTCTAAGTAGTAAATGCCTCCTTGTTATCTCTGAAGCAATTAACTCTTGACACTTGAAGAATGGCAGAGTTCTCGTTGTAGCTTTGCCATCAGAAAGGATTCAATAGCTGTACTATTTTGAAAAATCTTAATAATTATTAATATAATTTTAGGAATTCTTATAGAATCATCATTAACAATTAAGAAATCATCTAGTTGTCTATATAGCATCACTGCAAGATAGTGCATCTTCATTGTTCTGTAGAAATCTGCTCAAAAGGGTAGGCTAATACCTAGAGATTGTTAAATATTTTATAATAATAGGAAAAGCATGTTAGTAGCAGGAACCTTTCTCAGATAAAATCTCTTCAGTCTTGTCTAAAGAAGCAAATCTGTAAATAATTTTACAGTTCATGGCAGAACCATTTCAGGAAGATCACCAACTAGTTTTTAGCTTCTTCTAGATGGCTCCTGATAGAAGGGTATAGAAGTGATCTGAAAGGTAAAATTGGAAGAGAGGGGTTTACAAAGTAGAGATGTGGAGAAGAATACAGTAAAAGGAGTGATGTAAAACAACAGTAAGGATATTTTGAAAAGTCATAAGCAGTAGTATTATTATCTGTCTACTAAAATTACTACAATACCTCTGAGTCTGTGAATACATATAAATCAAAGGCTACATACAGTTTTCTCATCTTAGCTGGAAATGATTTCTCTAAGAGGAAAAGACTATATAAGAATTCTGGGGATGGGGAAAAAAAAGGAAGAATAATTCCACCAGCAAGAATGAGCATTCTTCTTCAAACTGTTGGTCAGGAATGTGCAAGAGAATCCAAAGTTTTATAGATTACTGCAGTGGTCTTTGGTTACCTTCCAGAGATGGAAGATAAGTCCCTATTGTTGAAAACACCTTCATCTTAAGACATAGGACCAAGAAGATCCAAACAGCAGCTGACTTGAAAGTCTTCTCTCTGAGGACTAGATTCCATGGCACAAGAAGACATGATGCAAGTGCTAAACAAGAGAAGCAACCACCAATTCCACTCAGCTACATATATGAAACAAAACAATTGGCAAGGAATAGCAATCCTAAAGGTGCAATGGTGTGGCATACATACATCCATATACATATACATATACATATACATATACATATACATATACATATACATATACATATACATATACATATATATGTAGATGAATCAACTTTTCTCTAACCAGACATAAGGCTCAGTCATCCATTCATTCACTTATCATCTATCAATCATCTCTCTATCAGCACATCTATGTTCATATATATATGTATGTAAACTCATATATGTACTAAAAACTAAAGAAAAACCAGCTATAAACTTGAAAAAGTACAAAGGGCCTGACATGACAGGTAGGGTTGGAAGGATGAATATATTGTAATCTCAAAAATAAAAATTCATAATAATTATTTCTGCAGGGCAATTTGAATACAACATCCTTATGTCTGACCAGAAGTACCCTAATAAAGATTTTGCTTACAGCAGTTATTTTTGTTTAAACAATTTTTCCTTTAATGCTCTTGCCACTCTCCTACCCAACTGAAACAACACTACCTATAAAACCTCCAAATTCCCCTTAGCAGAGGCTGCTCTGCCTTTACTTGGAATCACCCAGCAGTACTTGCCTCACAATAAGGCTTTGCATTTGAGCTTCAGCCTGACTCTGGGGGTCTCATTTTCTCACTAAGCCTCATATGCATCATTTACCCCTTATTATTCTACTCTGAAGTCTCTCACATAAATTACTCCTTATCTTTTTAAATTCATGATCTCTTTTTATTTATAAATATAAATATATTTGTTTAAAATTTATAATATAACTTATAATGAAAAAATATAAATTAAAATTATAAATGAAAGGGCATTTATATAAAGTTTTTATTAATTTTTAAATGTCACAGATGATGTATTAGTTTGAATATTCTTGGCCCAGCCAAGCCAGTATGTGTTATTTAAGAAGATGTAGCCTTTCTTGAGTAGGTGTGATCTTGTTGGAGGAAGTGTGTCATTTGGGGGATGGGCATTGAGAGCCTTCTTCTACCTGCTTGGGAGCCAGTCTTCTCCTGTTTGCCTGCAGAACAAGATGTAGAAGTCTTAGTTTCTCTAGTGCCATGCCTGCCTGGACACTGCCATGCTTCCTATCATGATGATAATTGACTGAACTTCAGAACATGTAAGTCAGCCACAATACAATACTGTCCTTTATAAGAGTTGCTATGGTCATGGTGTCTCTTCACAGCAGTGAAACCCAAAATAAGATGCATGAGTACTGTATTTCTATTATTTCTACCACCACCTCTACCAAAACTCCTCCATTATCCCTCATTTCCTCTCAAATGCATGCATTCTCATTAATATTGACATATTTAGTTGTACACACACACACATACACACACACACACACACAAATGTAAGTGCATCCCCTTGTCTTCATTTAGTGTTTCTTGTTTTTGCATTTTATTTTTTCTTTTCTTTGATATTTTTTATTTACATTTCAAACGTTATCCCCTTTACCAGTTTCCCCTCCAGGAAATCCCTATCCCACCCCTATCCCTCTCCCTCTGCTTCTATGAGGGTGCTGCCCCACCCACCCTCCACTATCTCCCATGTCCCTGCCCTGGCATTCCCCTACACTGGGTCATTGAGCCTTTCAAGGACAAAGGGCCTCTTCCTACATTGTGTCCAACAAGGCCATCCTCTGCTACATATGCAGATGGAGCCATGGGTCCCTTCATGTTTACTCTTTGGTTGGTAGTTTAGTCCCTGGAAGCTACAGCGGGTGTGGTTGGTTGATATTGTTGTTCTTCCTTTGGAGTTGTGAACCCCTTCAACTCCTGCAGTCCTTTCTCCAACTCCTCCAATGGGGACCCTGTTCTCAGTCCAATGGTTGGCTGTAAGCATCAGCCCCTGTATTTGTCAGGCTCTCAACTGACATCAAATGGCTGCAAAGCACCTAAAGAAATGTTCAACATCCTTAGTCAGCAGGGAAATGCAAATCAAAACAACACTGAGATGTCACCTCACATCAGTCAGAATGGCTAAGATCGAAACTCAGGTGACAGCAGATGCTGGTGAGGATGTGGAGAAAGAGGAATACTCCTCCTTTGTTGGTGGGATTGCAAGCTGGTACAACTACTCTGGAAATCAGTCTAGTGGTTCCTCAGAAAATTGTTTGTATGTTTTACAGCTGAATGATTGGCAATGAATAAACCACCTTGACATTCAGATACCTCATTGAGGCCTACATCTATCTACAGTTATAGATTGTATTCTCTTAACCATAAACCACTGAGTTCTGGGGAGATAGGTTTGGTGCAGAGTTGAGATGACAATGAAATTAAGAAGTTACCTGTAGCGCATTTGAAAATAAGCTAAAAGTGGCTTATATAGGTGTTCTGTGTTGGGTAAGTTAACTAGTCTAATCTTAGGAAATGTAGTTTTTTCCTTTGTTCTGTTGTGTGATGTTGCTGTCTGTATATGTAATAATCACTTCGGGTTCCAGATTTTCTTCTTTATTAAAATTTTGCCCTAATAAAGGTATTGAGCCTGAACTGCAACAGAGATATACAAGTGTTGGGAGACCCTGGTTTTGATTTTGTTTCATGAGAAGTATTTACTTATGAGAATATGTATGCTGGTTTTTATGATCTGCATTTGCTGAAGGGAATATAAGAAAATAACTGTGTGGCACAAATTTTAAAAACTGACAAGTTTAGTTTTTATATATGTACTGTGATTACATTTATTGTAATTCTGTGGAGGACAGAAACTAAGTAAAACCTCCTCAAAGAATACTTATTTGCTTTAGGCAGCTAATATCAAATTATGTTTTTCCCTTGAAATCATATTGTCACTATGAAAGTAGATATTGCTGTGTAAGCCACTCTTAAAATTAGTTAGGACCTGGAGAGGAGGAAATGAATAGCTTTGTCTCCTCTGGCAGCAGATCCAGATTCAAACCCAGCACACTCAGGGGAAGGGTGGGGGAGCTAACAGCCCACTGTAACTCAAATTCCACGGGATTTAAGGTCTTTTTTAATTCAATTCAATCACCTCTGGGCAATTGATGAACATAGAACAAAGGCATACATGCAGGAAGAATATCCATATACATACAATAAAAATAAATACATTTTTGAAAACTTTAGTTAAGACAACAATTAATTCCTCTATTCGCATCTGTTTGGTTTGATGATTTCTTCTTGGAGTATCCCCAGACTCTGTCCAGAAAGCAAGTAGGTGCAAGTGGAATGTATGTACTTTGACTTCTTACTTCTCTAGAATCATAAGCTAAAATAAGACTCTTTTGTTTACAAATGAGCTAGTTTTAGGCATTTTGTTACAGCAGAAAAAAAAAGCAAACTCCATAAAAGTAATTGAAAACAATATTGAATTCTGTTAGAGTAACTTTGATAGAATGGCATGTTCCAAAGTGAGAAAATACCATACATGTATATGTATATACACAATTATAGGTGATTATAACATATTTATACTACTTAACATGAATCCAAACTTAGATCATTACATTTCTTTTTTCTAATTATTACCTACTGATAATAAAACACTATTATTCAACACTTAATATTATCAACATTAAATTTCAAAGTAGAATTTTGTACGTATGTACAAGCCTCCTCCTTTGCAATATAACCTGCAAATATAAGTTTATAATGTTTATGTACCCTAAGTCAAATACTATTATAGGAATAAAACAAATTTCTGTCAGTTTTACATTTCCTAAAGTTATATTTAAACTTATTTTCTTCTTTATTATAGTTCTTGGTAATTTGTAAAAACCTTGCTGTCCACATGATTCATTTTTTCAATAAATACTTTATCAGCATAATTTTACTTTGTAGCAGTTTAATAAAAGTCCGTCTGATATAGTCTGATTTTATTTTATTCTTCCAAATCATACATATATAATTTTATTACAGATCTTGAACTTTTTCCACAGTATTACATTTGATAGTATAATGTTGTTAAAAGATAATGTAATATTTTAGTTTTTATTCCTCCAACTAGGTCATACCTCCTTAAATAGGGCCTACCTCTTAATAGTCTATGCCCTTTAGCTAAGCATTCAAAAATAGGATCTATGGGGGCCAAAACTATTCAAATCACCACATTTCAATCCCTGGCTCCCACAGACTTGTAGCCATAACATAGTACAGTAAGCAATTAGTTCAGCATCCAAAGTTTTCACTGCCTATCACAGTCTGAACAATATTTAAAAGGCCAAGGATCAAAGTGTCTTTTGGGATCCATGCAATCTTTTACTCTGTAAAATCAAAATACAAAAGCAGGGCATACACATTACCAATCTAGACTCTCAGAGTGAGGAAAACTTCACAAAGCAAAAAGCCAAAAAGCAGCTGGGAAAACTCCAAAATTCTGCAGCATCATATCTGACATCCAGCTCATGTCAGTTTTGCTGACTACAAAATAATTTTCTTTCGTGGGCTGGTTCCACTCTCTATTAGCAGCTTTCCTCTACTGGTATCCCATAACTCTGGCATCTTAAGACCCCAAGGCAACTTCAACTTCATAGCTTCTGTTCCAATAATTGGGATCCACACCTGATCTTCTGAGATCCTTCAAAGGGCTTGGTCACACCTCTAGCTCTGTCCTATGTAGCACTATAGGCTCTAGATGACTCTACTGCACGACTCCTGCTGTTCTTCATGGTCATCCCATAGTAATGGAATGGCCAATATGCTGCATTTTCACCAATAGCCTCTCATAAGCTCTCTTCTTGGTGCTGAGCCTCAACTTCTTTGCAAGACCTCTGGAGTCCTGGGCCTTTAACTACCACTGATGCTGCACCTTCACCAATGGCCTTTTCTTGATCCAATAGTGACAAGCTTCAGCTGCTCATCATGACCCCTTTATGCGTTCAAAACCAGTCCACCTGGGTGATACTTACACATCACCAAGTGGCTGTCAGCATAAGGTCTATCTCTGAAACAAAGCTTTTGCACTCTCACAAAACATTTCCAAGAACATTTCTTCTCAGGGAAATATATCTCTTCTAAACCACCACTGCTTTCTTAGTTCTAGTTAGCCAGGGTCAGTTGTCCCAGTAACCTCTTCTATTCTTGACTCTGAAGCCAGAGCTGTGTGATTGATGCTGCCAAGTTCTCCTGCTTACCATTTAATTAGGGCTGCTTTACATTTTCAGAGATGTAGGAAATATGGCAGCATGCAGGCAAATGTTGTGCTGGAGAAGGATCTGATAGTTTTACATGTCGATCAGAAAGCATCCAGAAGAAGGCTGAACAGAACCTGAGCACAGGGGACCTTAAAGCCTACCTACATAGTGACATACATATTCTAGTAAGGCCAACCCTCTTTCAAAAAGGCCATACCTTCTTAGAGAGACAATCCCAATGGCCAAGCATTCAAAACTTATAAAGCTATTGGTGCCAAAGCTATTTTAAATGACCACAATTGAATACAGATCTAATCAGAGAAACCTTGAGAGAGGAATCTCTAATGGCTGACTGAGAAGCACTTAAAAAGAGGTTGGATATCCTTAGTATTCTTGGAAATGCAAATTAAAATGACTTTGAGATTACATCTTATACCTATCAGAATGAAAAAGATCAACCAACACGTTGGTGAGGACTTGAAGCAAGGGAAATATTTGCTGGTGAGTGTACAAACTTGCACAACCACATTGGAATCATTTTCATGGTTTCTCTGAAAATTGGGAATAGATCTAAATCAAAACCAACCTATACCACTCTTGGGTATATATTCCAAAGAAGCTTCACCGTAACACAAGGACACTTGCTCAACTATGTTCATTGAGGCTTTGCTTCTAATAGTCAGAATCTGGAAAGAACCTAGATGTCCCTCAACAAAAGAATGGATAAAGAACATGTGGTACATTTACACAATAGAGTAACTCAGCTATTAAAAATAATGGCATCCTGAAAGTTGCAAACAGATGGATGGTAAATGAAGTAACCCAGACCTAGAAAGACATTGTATGTACTCACTTGTAAGTGGGTATGAGTCATAAAGTACAACTATGCTACAAACCATAGACTTAAAGAAGCTAAATAGCAAGGAGTGCTGAAAACAGGACACCTGAATCTCATGGAGAAGGGCAAATAGATTAGACATTGGGGGCATATGGAGGTAGGAGACTTGGTAGGGAAAGGGGTGGGGGAAAGAAAAAAATTAAAATGAATATGTGGAGGAAACAATGAATGAAGGAAGGCATCAACCTTGATAGAGCCATGAGAAATAAAGGGTGCCCTAGCATTTCTTCCAAGTAGATGATAGTACTTAGCATATTCCTGAAGACAGAGAACAAAGGATTAAAATGTTTATATCCTTAGTTGAATATATTCAGCACACATTTATTAACTATTTTTACAGAGCTTTTACATTTAAGCTTATTGCAGTATAGGTTAGATAAGACAAATTTAGTTTTGTCATATTTTAATTTTAAAATTAATGTTTATAAAATCAGAGCCAGAATCTTTAAAAAGAAAATTTCCTTGATATTTTAATGACAGGTTTTATTTTGCCTAATTCCTCAAAACTCCATGTAGCACTGACCACTTCTCAGTAATAGAAATATGAATCCAGAATGTATCTCACCTATACCTTACACACTAGAACATTTATTATGTGTTCATTGTGTTAAACATCTAAAGCCTTAAAATGAAAGAATTACATGATAAAAGTGAAGGGAAAGTGAGAAGTTTCTGAGGGTGTTAAGAGAAAACTTTATACTATTCTAAAATACTCACTATATCAATAACCAGAGGAATTTAGAAAAGGTGAAGGTATTTAGAGACAGTCTGCAGTGCATTCCATACAGGAAAGTAGGCTATACTCATACTTTTTATATAGGTCAAGGATAATGGGCAGACTGAAGATCAACTGAAATTTTCTTAATTCATCTTTGAGTTTTTAAAGAAAAAGGAGCATGCAATTTTTGAGAAAATATCTAAATGAGAACTAGACTCACTACCAGAAGTACAACACTTCTGTGGGGGAAGGAAAAGCCAGTGGACAAAAAGTATGGGAATATCCAAACCAACCATTGATCACCACAAAGTGAGATGATGCTTCTCTCCATCCACTTTGAATGGCCATGTGAAGATCAATATCTATATTTCAATCTTTCTCTCTATTCTCTCTCTTCACTCTCTTCTCTCTCTCTCTCTCTCTCTCTCTCTCTCTCTCTCTCAACTTTAGTCAAGACATTAAAACATCAATGGAGGGAACCAATTGTCTAAATTTTATTTGCTACTTAAATATATAATATGAGATTTTATGTAATTTTAAAAGAGAATTTGGAAATTTTCAACGATTTGTGTATTACAATGTTTACTTTGCATTTTTGCCAAGTAAAAGTTCCTCAATCTTAAAAATAAACAGAAACCTAAATGAATTAAGTTTGAGCAATATCTGATAATGCTCCAGAATTCACCATATTTGTCTATAACAGTTCTCCTCAGTCCTCTTTGTTGAGAGATATTTTATCCTCCCCAGAGACATCATATGTATTAAATATGTCATTATTAAATAGTCATTATTTAAGAATAGGTGACTAACTTGAAAATACAACTATCAGAATAAGTGCAAAACAGATTTTTTCCTTAACCAGAGATATTCAGCCCATTGACTTAATAGGATCCATATGTTTATCTCAGTGATCTGTGTAGTATTGGTTTATTGAAAATTGGAAGAAAACTCACTCTAAATGAATAATTGGAAGACAGGGTAGAAATAATATTAAAAACTTAGAAGAAATAATGCTCATCATAGCTTGTACATCCATGTAATAAGACTATGATCTTAACTGACAAACCTATCTTTAGAAATAATGATGCAGTCACTTTGCACTTCCTTATAGAGCTGTTCTCAAATCCTGTATTATATTCTATGTTACATTGTGTTGCACATGTTTCACTGAGCTGCACATGAATATTTCTTTCAATTTCCTGGTAGCATCAGTGATCTCTCTGGATTATCAAAGGATGATTCTTTATCTTAGTTCTTAACAGCATTGCTAGGATTATGCATGGAGAAAAGTGCCTTGTATTAATTATCATCTTAACTGACAAACTTATCTACTACTTTTAATAAATGACTACTATTTAGTATCTGAAAGAGCATAAGGTTTCTAAAGGAAAGCATAAACATATCTAGGATACAGAAGGCCACCTAAGACATAATTCAATTAAACGAGATATTTACCTGAGTTCTTACAACCTATAAAAGAATTAAACATCTCTGGCCATTAGAAGATAAAGTTTTATGTTCTATTTATTCCTGTAAAATAAATAGAGCAGTTTCTCAGTTGTTTTGTTTGTATTAAATTCCCATGCCTATATTTACATCTATGATAGTCTAACTTTTTCCTTGGGAACATAAAATAGTGGCAAACTATGTGTATCTTCACTGAAAAATTCCTTTCATGTAGTATATTTCTTTTGTTTACTAGGATAAATGAGAATCTTGATGTAGACTCCATTGGCATATAACATTCATCAAGTAGCCCATGATTTGAAAATACATTTAAGCAAGTATACTTCACCTTAAATAATAGCATATCTCAGAGTTAACAGGTTAAAGAAATATTCAGTGCTCTATTCTTCCTAGAAAATAAGCTGGTATAGAGTACACCCTTCACTTGAAAGACAGGTTCAGTAGTGGTTAAAGTGAAATTCCTCTTCAGTTTTTATTTCTGACAGTCTTAACTATCTGAATATATAAGGTCTCAGGAGAACTCCAGAAGAAAAAAAATTAAATAAAACTGAAAGTAGGGGCTGGAGAGATGGCTCAGTGGTAAAGAGCACTGACTGCTCCTCTAGAGGTCCTGAGTTCAAATCCCAGCAACCACATGGTGGCTCACAACCACCTATAATGAGATCCAATGCCCGCTTCTGGTATGTCTGAAGACAGCATACTCACATACATAAAATAAATAATTCTTTAAAAAAAACTAAAAGTAGTTATGTCTCGAGTGTCAAAAAATATACACTGAAAAATTTGCAATAATCTCTTGTATACTAAGAAGTTCTTGCACAGTGGAGTCTCAAATAGAAACTTTCAAGAACTTTTAATGAATGGTGAGACTATAGTGAGGAAAGAATGGGTTTCTGTGCTGTACTGGCATTGCTGGAAAATGTGTCTTGAATTGCTGATGTCATATTTGATGAGTGTCTCTCAACAGGCAGCAGAGTTCTGAATTACTCTAAAAAAGGGACATGGAAAAGAGAGCTGATCTCTGAGTACATCTGAGTATCTCCAAGTTTTATTCTAGAAGCTTCTATGGTAGACTTTAAATTTGTTTGTCCATGATTCCTTGTGCTTGTATTGAATTAAAGTTTTTCTTTGTCAAAGAACCATGGGTCTGAAACTTGAGAAAATTTTTAAAAATTTTTATTTCTGGTTCTCAATATAGAGATTTCAAACTCTTGTACAGGAATATAATTTGTGGGTTTCAAAAATTTTCAGCTTACTTGAAAATGTTATCCATCTTTAGGATTAGACTAAACATACAAATTCTTAACTTGAAGGAAATCTCAAGAGAGCTTTCAATGCAATTTCAATGTTATCAACTTTTTCCTTTGATGACTACAACATTGGGGTTTTCTTGGGCTTATTGATTCTTTTAGTCTGAACTGGTACATTTCAAATTTTGTCCCCCTTCTCAGTGTCTCCAACCCTTTGCCTCCAAGAGGATGCTCCTCTTCCCACTCACTCACTTCTGCTTCACTCCTCTAGTACCTCCTTAAGGGAGGTAGAGAGAGGGAGGGACCTGAGAAGGAGAGAGTAGGCAGAGGGAAAAAGATGGGGGGGGGGTTCAGGGTATGGGAAGAGACAAGAGAGAAGCCTAGAGGATCAGAAGAAAGAATATAAATATGTAGCCATGGGGGTGGGGAATAGACAGAACCATTAGAAAGACCGAGACTCCAGGGAAGCTAGAGGTTTCCAGGATGCAATGGGGATGGCATTATCCAAAATATTCAACAGAGGGGCGATAGAACCTGAAAAGACCACCTCCAGTAGATAGGCATGGCCCCCAGTTGAGGGATGGGGCCAGCCACGCATTTCAAAATTTTAACCCAGTATTATTCCTGTCTAAAGGACACCACAACTATTAGTATTACCAAGGTTCATAAAACATCAAGATAGAGGGTCAAAAAGATTTTAAGTGCCCTCTGATGGGCATCATATGACTGTTGAATTCATGAACTTGCATCAAAGGTGGTCACCCATATAGTCTCTGCACAAGATCAAGTCAACCAAAATTCTGGAATAGTTTGGGAGATGTTCCTGCTTTGGGAAGGAGAATCGTTTTTTGATTTTCTTTGTTTTTTAAATGTATGACCATTTGTAGACTTATAACTGTTCAGTAGATGGCCCCAAACACATGCACATATGCATAGCACTAATTGACACAGTCAATTACAAACAGGAATGCACGAATATGAAAGGGAGAGATTTTGGAGAGACCTGAAAAAATTGGAGTAGAAACATGACAGGTAGATAGATTCATATTTCATTGTACACATTCTTGAAATTCTCAAAGACAAAGACATATTAATATTAAATTATTATATTATGATATTAAAATTATAATATAATTAAAATATTATATTTTGTAGTTTAAATATGCTCACCACAAAAATGTAAAGTATTTGCCATTTGGCTTCATTTGTTTTTTTCTAAAATGAATATATACATTCATAGTACATAAATATTAAGATGTTATTTGTTAAGGAAATAGAAAAATAAAATGAAAATGGTTTCTACATTACAAAAAATACATCTATGTATGGATACCTATTTCTTGAATATGGTATTTGGGATATAGTAATCATCAGAAATTGCTTAAATGTAGATATATCTACTTGCAAGTGTCATATTCAAAATGATCCTTTAAGTCCCATGGAAAGCTCCAAACAATCCAGGCAAAGAAAATAGGTTGTTGTTCTATCCAAACTGACAGCAAGGAGCTATTGGTGAAGACAACACACACAGCTCACTGGACATGGAAAGGGTGAGTTTTAACTTAAACTTTCTAGTGTCTTTAGTAAAGACAATCTTCAGGAATACAAAACAAAACAAAAACCAACAAAAAACAAAAAGAGATAAACACCATCAGAGCCTTAAAAACTTTGGTCCACAGTGTACCCTGCCTATAAAATATGCTAGAGCAGGGGTGGCAAAAAGCTTATGGGACTAATTAACAATGCTCAGTTTTACTTAAGGCCCACTCCATGAGATAAAACCCATACTTGATATTACTTGGTGTCTTAGTCAGGGTTTGAATTCCTGCACAAAACATCATGACCAAAAAGCAAGTTGGACAGGAAAGGGTTTCTTCAGCTTATACTTCCACATTGCTGTTCATCACTAAAGGAAGTCAGGACAGGAACTCACAAAGGGCAGGAACTTAGAAGAACTGAGCTGATGCAGGAGCCATGGAGGGTGCTGCTTACTGGCTTGCTTCCCCTGGCTTGCTCAGCTTGTTTTTTTTTATAGAACCCAGGAGTACCAGTCCAGGGTTAGCACTGCCCACAATGGGCCCTCCCACCCTTAATCACTCATTGAGAAAATGCTTTACAGCTGGATCTCATGGAGGCATTTCCTCAATGGGGGCTAATTTACCTGTGATATCTCCACTTTGAGTCAAGTTGACACACAAAATCAGCTAGTAGACTTGAGTATCCAGGAACCAGAGTCTAGATAGCCTAGAGACCTAGGGTAAAACCAAAGACTATGGGCATAAAAACCAAAAACTAGTGATCTGAAAAAAGGCAATAAAATGACTCCTAATGATATTCTGCTATACTCATAGATCAGTGCCTTATATAGCCATCACCTGAGAAGCTTCCTACTGCAGAATATAGTAACAAATGCAGAGACATACAGCTAGACATTATGTAGCAAGAGAAACCTTGACACACAGAGATCTAATTGAGATGTATCCATCTAATCTATCCCCTGAGAGCTCAGAGAACCTATTGAAAGAGGAAGCAGAAAGAATGTAAAACTCAGTGGACATGGAGGACACCAAAAGTACAAAGTCCTCTGAATCATTTGAGCAAATCTCATATCATCTCAGAGACTGAAGCAGCAAGCAGAGGGCTTACATGGGTTTGCACCAAGTACTCTTTGTATACATTATAGATTTCAGTTTAGTATTTTATAGGAGTTTTGAGTATGTTAATGAGTGGGTCTTTGATTCTTGTACTTTTTCTTGAGTCTCTTTGGGTTCTGTTAATTTGCCCTGTCTAACTTCAATGTGATAGTTTTTGTTTTAGTTTATTATATTTTATTTTGTAATGTTCTATAGTTATCTCTTAGAAACCTGTTAATTTCTCATGAGAGACAGAAAAGTTGTATACACAAATGGTAGGGAAGATGGAGAGGAGCTAAAGAAAGGGAAATGTAATCCGTATATATTATGTGACAAAATTTTAATAAAAGGGATTCCCCTTTTTTAAATAAAATAAAATTCCTGTCTGTTAGAGACATAATACATACACTTAATTGGCAGGATTAATATAGTAAAATTGGTCATAGTAAAGGCAATCTACAGATTCAATGCAAGCCCCATCAAAATTTCAACTCAATTCTTCATAGAGTAAAAAAGAGAAATTTGCAAATTCATTTGGAATAACAAAAAACCCAGGACATCAAAAAGCATTAATAAAAGAATTTCTAGGGGAATTACCATCCCCAACCTCAAGCTCTACCACAGAGCAATAGTAATAAAAACTGTATGGTATTGGCACAAAGACAGGCAGGTAGATCAATGGAATAGAATTGAAGACCCAGAAATGAACCCACATACCTCTGGTCACTTGATCTTTGACAAAGGAGCTAAAACCATCTAGTGGAAAAAAGATAGCATTTTCAACAAATGGTTCTGGTTCAACTGGAGGTCAGCAGGTAGAAAAATGGATGCAAATTGATCCATTCTTATCTCCTTGTACACAACTCAAGTCCAAGTGGATCAAGGATCTCCACATAAAACCAGATACACTGAATCTAATAGAAGAGAAAGTAGGGAAGAGCCTTGAGCACATGGGCACAGGGGAAAATTTTCTGAACAGAACATCAATGGTTTATGCTCTAAGATCAACAAACGGGTCTTCATAAGGCAAAGGACATTGTCAATAGGATAAAATGGCAACCAACAGATTGGGAAAATATCTTTACCACTCTTACATTTGATAGAGGGCTAATATCCAATATATACAAATAACTCAAGAAGTTAGACTCCAGAAAATCAAATAACCCTATTAAAAAATGGGGTACAGAAAGAACTCTTAATTGAGGAATATTTAATGGCCAAGAAGCACCTAATGAAATGTTCAACATCCTTAGTCATCAGGGAAATGCAAATCAAAACAACCCTGAGATTCTACCTCATACCAGCTAGAATGGCTAAAATCAAAAACTCAGGTGACAGCAGATGCTGGTGAGGATGTGTAGAAGAAAGACACTCCTCCACTGTTGGTAGGATTGAAAGCTGGTACAACCACTGGAAATCAGTTTGGAGGTTCCTCAGATAATTGGATGTAGCACTACCTGAGGACCTAGCTATACCACTCCTAAGCATATACCCAAAAGATGCTTCAACATATAACAAGGACACGTGCTCCACTATGTTTATAGCAGCCTTATTTATAATAGCCCAAAGCTGGAAAGAACCCAGACGTCCTTCCACAGAGGACTGGATACAGAAAATGTGGCACATTTACCCAATGGAGTACTACTCACCTATTAAAAACAATGACTTTATGAAATTCACTAGCAAATGAATAGAACTAGAAAATATGATGCTAAGTGAGGTAACCCAATCAAAAAGGAACGCACATGGTAAACACTCACTGATAAGTGGATATTATCTCAAGAAACAATTCATAGACCATATGCAGCTCTAGAAGAAGGAAGTCCAAAACGTGGATGCTTCAGTCTTTCTTACAAGGGGGGAACAAAATACTGTGGGTAGAAGGTAGGAGGTGTAGATGCCCGCACTGACACAGTCTGAGAACCAGGCGTAAGCCTGCGGATTGAAAACACACACACACACACACACACACACACACACACACACACACACACACACACACACACACACGGGTTATTCCTGTTAAGAAAGAAAAGACCCTTCTGTAGCTTTATTTACCAAATATATGCTCCAAGTTGACCAGGTGGAAAAATCTAGGAAGCACAGTGGGAAACCCCAGCTTAAGGCTTCGAAAGAAAGCAAAAAGACCAAATAAGTGCCCAAATTTACTGGGGAGAAATCCAGGAAGACCAGCCTAAATCCCAAAAACAAGACTGGGAAAACAAAAGGCAGGAATGAATTGACCATTGCCCAGGTGTGTCACTACCAGGCCAGGCTGTTCTTCTGTTAGGAACAAAAGGCTTCCACATGCATCAGCAGGGCTCAGCAGGGGTCAAACCCTGCCAGGGACCCAAAAGGGTTTGACAAGGGGGTGAAACACTGCATGGGACCCAGGAGGGACTAGGAGAGACTTGGGAGGAAGGGAGGTGGGAGGGAGAAAAGGAGGGAAAAGCCAAGTATGGGAGAAGACTGGGATGATACATAGAGGGTCAGGAATTTGAACAGAGGTATGTAGCAATGGGGGATTCCAGGAAAGCAAGAGACTCCCAGGTCCCAACAGGGATGAGATTTGCTGAAATGGTTAGTCAAGGCCCTAGGTTGGGAAATGGGTCCACCTACTTATCCACAAATTTTCAACCCAGAATAGCTTCTCTCTAAAGGAAAACAGGGACAAAGTGTGGAACAGAGACTGAAGGAAAGGTCATCCAGAGACTGCCCCACCTGAGCATCCATCCCATCCTCAGACACCAAACCTAAACACTACTGCTGATGCCAAGAAGTGCTTGCTGACTCTTTAGCTGACTCGGGAGAGACTCAGCCAGAGTCTGACAAATACAGAGGCAGATGCTCAAAGCCAATCATTGGTCTGAGCACAGGGACCCAAAATGAAGGAGTTATAGAAAGGACTGAGGAGCTGAAGGGCTTTGCAACCCCATAGGAAGAACAACAATATCAACCAACAAAACACCCCAGAGCTCCCTAAACCACAAACCAAAGAGTACACATGGAGGGACCCGTGGCTCCAGCTGCATATGTAGCAGAGGATGGCATTGTCTGGCTCTTGGATCTGTGAAGGCTTGATTCCCTACTGTAGGGGAATGCCATGGAAGTAAGGTATGAGTGGGTGGGTGGGAGAGGGAGCACCCTCATAGAAGCAGGGGGAGTGGAATGGGATAGGGAGATTCTGGAAGGGCAAGGATAGGGAATACCATTTCAAATGTAAATATATAAAATATCAAAAATAATCCACAACCAATATTCGAAAAAAGAAAATACTGTTATAATGTATTCCTTGAAATGTTTTATATTAGGAAGTAATAATTTCTATTATTGCTGAAGTATTAATATATTTGTTAAATTAAAAATATTGTGATTTCAATATGAACGATGGTTATGAAACTGAATCTAATGAGCCAAGTGTAGCCTACAACATGCTTTTGTTTGTGTACTTTTAATTCTTTGGAAAATGTTAGAGAACAGGATAATGGACACATGTAATTATACCTAATTCAAATTTGGTGCCTGTAAGGTAGACTCTGATTAAAGAAAAAAAGGCATGTTCATTTATAAATTGCCTGAGGGTTTTTTTTCTTTTGTCATAGTGGCAAAATGGAGTAGTTGTCACAGAAAGTATTTACCCATGAAACTTCTTAACACAGTTTAGTTTGAGCTGCAGCATGCATGCTTTGCTAATCCTTGATTTTTTTTTTAACAAGTGTTACAAGTTCTGTATCTCCATGATTTAGACTCTCTGTATAATCAGGCAACATATGCAGTAGTTGAATGTGTTCTTGGGCATGTTTGTCTGGGTTCATTTATTACCACTCATTATTCTACTTGACTCTAATTGTGTTCTTGGGTTGATATGTTAAAGATTAATGATGAACTTAGCCTAAATCAAGATTCACTAAGATGCGAGGATAAAGCGGAATAGAAGGCATAACAGTTAGATGCCTCAGTCTTTTACATCTCTTGAGTTATCCTGGGGATTTTCAAAGTAAGGAATTTAAGTAATTGTAGAAACCATCTCCCAGAGCATTTCCAGTTCTACCATGCGCATGTCATAAAGCTGACAGCACACTATGCTCAGACTTGTAAAGATAAACGGTGAGCTGTTGCGCAAGGTCAGTCACATTGGACTTCAGTAGCATTGTGTTTAATAGAGCAGCAACCATATGCAGTATTTGCATAACTCTGGATGAAAATAAAAATAACATAAAAACCCTAAGCCTAGTGAGACATGAGTGACTGTCACAAAGAATTAGGTCTATCCCTAAACCATAATATTATCTAGTAATGGATATAAACTATTTAAGGGCTCTCTGTACAGATGTAGCTACTAAGTAATCAACATTTGCAGTGGTTAATGTGCCATAGCATGATGAGAAAACATTCTTGATGATTATATGGACAGGAGTCAACCTGTTACCTATTAGGAACGGAACAACAGTGACAATTATCTCAGTAATGGCAGCACAGAGAGGATTAGGAGCAGCAAACATTCAAACCAGGAGCTCATCCCATGTATTTTGTCCTGAACAGTCCTAAGTCCTTATAAATTTTAATGCTTTCTTATTTAACTCACTTATCCTTTAGCAATGAGATGTTTAGTACCCCTGAGTTTATATATTTATTGATGGGCTCTGTTGTTTTCTTTCGTTTTGCTGTTAATTTTAAGGCTTACTGCATTGTGCCTAGATAGAATACAAAGGTTGATTTCGATGTTTTGAATTTGTAAAGAATTATTTGGCATCCGAGAATGTGGTCTATTTTAGACAAGCTTCCATATGCTGCTGTATAGAATGTGTATTCTGTAGTGTTAGAACAAAAGCCACACAGATATTCTGTAGACATCTGTTAAGCTCACTTTTAGTATGGTTTTAATTCTGATGTTTGTATCTATTTTTTTATCCAGATGACCTGTCTTTTGGATCATGCAGCAACACTCCAGGGTAGAAATTTTGCACTGTATTGGGAACACTGAACATTTTACTTTATTAATGAGAAAACATTAAGCTTAGTCTTATGCTATATACCAAGATTACACATTTCAGATATGGAACAATCTGATATAAACCTAAGCTATCTGGCTTTAATTTTTAATCTGAAACTGTTTTCTTTCTTAATCAAATTATAGTTCAAGTAAACAAAATAAATTCCACTAAATCACAGAGGTTTGAGGAAAAAGAAACATTAGGGATGTTTGAAAAAGCCATAAGAGATGTTGCCAAGGTCAGCCCCATCAGTGAATGGTTTCCAGAGAGGATATAATGATCAGACAAGGAGAGGAATGAGTCAGACTCCAAGACTGGGTGCTTTGCAACTCTGACTGACTAGCAATCAGAAAATCTCTTTAGTTCTACAGATTCAAAAATCATGAATGACTTCAAGAGACACAGATCATATAATTTTGTCCCGTGCACACCTTTCTAGTATGGCCATGGTTACAAGTTAAGCACAGGTAGAAAGATTTTATTATCATCAACACCATGTCCTTATTCCTAAAATTCTACCAATCAGTTTGTCTGGCCTAACCAAGCAAGCAAGTCAGCAAGCAAGCAAGCCAGCAGGCAAACAAGCAAGCAAGCCAGCCAGCCAGCCAGCCAGCCAGCAGCCAGCCAGCACGCATGCAAGCAAGCAAGCATGTGACAGCCTATTCTCAGGTTGGCAGCATTGCAGTTTCAAGATGCTTAGATAGAGAATACATAGTTTCAAAGTCAGTCTAGGCAAATCGTCCTGTTTTAAGCTGCATATTATTA
Source organism: Rattus rattus (assembly GCF_011064425.1). Classification (NCBI taxonomy): domain Eukaryota; kingdom Metazoa; phylum Chordata; class Mammalia; order Rodentia; family Muridae; genus Rattus; species Rattus rattus. The sequence continues at coordinate 60,883,054 of NC_046157.1, read as the reverse complement.
ACCTTTAAGGGTCAGCCATGTGACTTGCAAATTCACCTAAGCCTGAGTACTCATTGTAGTTGTCATTTGTATTTATAGTCGTATAAGATTTTTTAAAAGTTCATCTTTTTAAAAATCTGTTATTTTATTTATTTACATTTCAAATGTTATCCTCCTTCCCAGTTTCCCCTCCACAAAATTCCTATCCCCTCCCCTCCCCACCTTTTTCTATGAGGATACTCTGCACCTGCCACTCCTGCCTCAGCACCCTAGCATTCCCCCACCCTTCACAGGACCAAGGTCTTCCCTCCCAGATGTCCTCTACTACATATGCAGCTGGCGCCATGGCTCCCCCCCCCCCCAAATATATTCCTTGGATGGTGGTTTAGTCCCCGGGAGCTCTGGAAGGTCTGGCTGGTTAATATTCTAATTCCTATGGGGTTGCAAACCCCTTCAGCTCCTTCAGTCCTGCCCTAATTTCTTCATTGGGTCCCCATGCTGATTTCGATATTTGGCTGCATGCATCCATGTTGAGAGCTTTTGGTGCAGCTTCTAGGAATTGTGCATTTGTCACTGGACTCAGACAAGGAAGTAGGCTCAGATAAGAATATTAGAAACAATGACCATGGGTCTTTCTTTGTTTACTACTTTGCTGAATTACTGCCTTATGTGATCCTTTTCCTTACTACTTAATTACTATCTTGTGTGATCTTTTTGTTCACTACTTTGCTTGATTACTTTGTCTTTGATCTAAGAACTGACCATGTCTTTTGGATAGAAGTAGAATGATATAAAAGAGGGCTGGAGAGAAGTAAAGATACTTCAGCCTCCTCACTGGCTTGAATCATGTCGTAACTTTGTTTAATAGTTTTTCTTCTTTTTCAATCCTCACTCCCTCAATTGAGACTCCGTTGAGTGACTGAGCTGGCTTGGTCACATCTGCCTCTGTATTTGTCATGCTCTGGCAGAGCCTCTCAGGGGACAGCTATACCAGGCTCCTGCCAGCAAGGCTTGTCCCTGAGTAGGGGAATGCTAGGGCGCTGAGGCGGGAGTGGGTAGGGCAGTTGGGTGCACCCTCATAGAGGCTGGGTGTGTATGTGATAGTTTTGTCTCCAAAAACTGGGAAGGGGGATAAAATTTGGCATCAGCAATAGTGTCTGGTGTCTTGTTTGCAAATGGGATGGATCCCTAGGTGGGGCAGTCTCTGGATGGCCTTTCCTTCAGTCTCTGCTCCACTCTTTGTTCCTGCATTTCCTTTTGACAGGAAGAATTCTGGATTAATATTTTTGAGGTGGGTGGGTGGGTTTAATAAAGGAATTATTTTGTTTCTAAATTAGTTAACATTATAGCAACCTGGTGTAAACCAATCTTTCCAAGAACAACTAATTCTAATATCTTATTCTTCTTACACTCTTTTATACCTCCTACACACGCTATTGTCTTACCTTAATCATTCTGGTTTTTGTTGCTGAGTTCTTACAAGGGACTTAGTATGTATGATCTTTTATTTGTAGGTGAATTTCTGAGAAATTCCAAATATACTGCAAAAGGAGCTCTGTGCTCTGAGTTGCTTGTCAGCCTTTGCGTTCAACCTAGTCTAATTATTTTGTTTCCTGAATTTCCTTAGGGGTAACCAACATTCTCCAAGGCACAGAGAAGACTCCCAATGGCTACTTTCCTGAGAGCAATAGATAGTATAGTCAGGATTTCCTCAGGGGAATACAGAAACAATAGAGAATATAAGGGTGAATCATTGTGCTAATAGCCCCTCAATAGTGAAAAAGGCAAAGACTGAAACAGGAAATTAAGGGCATTAGGTCAACCATCGAAGCATGTGGCTCAGCTGTGCTTTACCTTGTCAAAACAAATGTGCTTCATTACAAACATGGTTTCCCTAGGGAATGACTGTGCCAAGATATATATATATATATATATATATCAATAACAACCAATCCCAGTAGCAGGCAGAGGAACCTCCCATTTAAAGTTGTCGGTCAAGTGAGTTGCAAAACTCCCAAAACATTATAAGTTAATTTTTGTTACTTTTAATTTTCTGAAATGGAAAAAGCAACTTTATTGCTGAAGACTTCTTATCCTTTTGGACATGAATTCTAGGTCCGAACTGGAAATATTCTGAAAGCCTTATCCTGAAGTACTTGATATTGAAATTACAAGGTCTCTCCTGGTGTTATGCTGATAGTCTCATCTGTGAGGGTTAGCTTCTATAGTGCTGGGAGCCAAGGGAGTGAAGGAACCCATAGTCCTATCCAGTCTTATTCACATCTATGATCCATGAAAAAGGACCAACATGGCCTTAAGAGTGCCATAGTGACCTCAGATCCAGGAATAGCCACTACAGTATCTAAAACAGATCCATATACCCATTGGTAATTGTAGCACTCACCTCTTATCAACCAACAGTTTTCTAATCAGAATTAAGGCTTACTCAAAGGAGCAAAATCATGCCTGGTTGCAAACCTAACCAACCACCCAGGGCTAGTGAAATCTTGTATCTTAGAATATAACCTATTAGTATCATTTTAGACTGGCATAATTCCTAACTGCATCTGTCTTAAAGTTCTCTAGAGTCACAGAACTTATGGGTAGTCTCTATATAGTAAGAGAATTGGTTGATGACTTACAGTCTGTAGTCCAGCTCCCCAACAATGATCAGCAGCAGCTGTGAATGGAAGTCCAAGGATTTCGTAGTGGCTCAGTCCCACAAGACAGGCAGGCAGGCAGATAAAAAAGAGACCCATCCTTCTTCCAATGTCCTTACATAAGTCTCCAGCAGAAGGTGTGTCCCAGGTTAAGGGTGTGTACCACCACACTTGTATCTGGGACTTGCTTTGTTCCAGGTGACCTTAAACTTGGAGATCTCCCTGCCTTATGCTCCTAGGATTCATAGCTACTTTGCTTCAAGATGTTCACACCAAGATCAAGGTCAGAAACTTGTATCTCCCAGCCTAAAGATGAGGATCAAAAGTGAGCCTTCCAGTTCTGGATTGTAGTTCATTCCAGATATAGTCAAGTGGACAACCAGGAGTATCCACCACAGCATCTAAAACAGATCCTTGTATAGCCATTGGTAATTGTAGCACTCACCTCTTATCAAATAAACTTCTCTTTGCAGCAGACTAAGACTGTTACAGAAATCCACACTTGACTAAAACTGGGGGCTTGTTTATCCCCCAATGGATGCATTCACAACAGAACTCCTGTGCCTAGATCTCAGGGGACATTGTAATTGGTAATCCAATATCTAGAAGTCATCTATGAAGGTACATACATTCAAACATTGCTAAAAAGTTGAAACAGGGGTTGGGGATTTAGCTCAGTGGTAGAGCGCTTGCCTAGGAAGCGCAAAGGCCCTGGGTTCGGTCCCCAGCTCCGAAAAAAAAAAAAAAAAAGTTGAAACAGGTTATATTTCTATAAAGTGTGTGTGTGTGTGTGTGTGTGTGTGTGTGTGTGTGTGTGTGTGTGTGTCTGTAAAACAATATGTATTAAAGTATAAAAAGGTAATGGAGTTGGAAGCAAGGGGCATGGGAAAAGAACTGATGGGAGGAAAGGGAAAGGGAAAATAATGTTATCATATTACAATCAAGTTTTCTAATGTAATGAATTTTAAAACAAGAGCGATAATAAAAACCAAGTGGATTTGTAAATTAATTCAAATGTAATGTCTGGTTTATTTTCTAACTAGAATATAAAATTTCCCCTACTATCTTCCACTTAAACTTATAATCATATATTTCAGTTCTGTTGTAAGACATTTAGTTCTCTATATCTGGCCTCCATAAGATAAATACAGTTTTATTATTTAGATGCTCTCCAGGGTTATTCAATTTTTACAAAATGGGAAAATACCATTTTATCAATTTATAGTATAACTCCAAATTGAGTATGTGCTCTTGTATTTTATTTTGAGTTCTGCAATATTTTATTTCTTTATATTCATCTGTACTTCAAATATAATGCAGTTTTGCCCCAAATAATGATTTCTTTCTTTTTCTTTCATTACCAAAGATATTTTGTTCAAGTTCTCAACACAAATGAGTTGTTTTGGCTTTGAATTACAGAATTAAGTCCAAACTAAAATATAAAAACAAATAGCTTCTGATTTTTTGTTTCTTTGCTTGTATTTTCAAGACAGGGTTTCTCTGTTGGTATTTCATCTGCAGACCAGTCTGTCCTCGAACTCACAGAGATCCACCTGCATCTGCCTCCTGAGTGCTGGGATTAAAGGGATACATGGGCACGCCTGGCTCCCTTTTCAGTCTTTAAGGGTCTACCAGGCCAGGCCCTTCATGGCCTTTACTTAACTTTTCCCCATTTCTTATCTCTCTTGGCCTTCAGTTTTTTTCTTTGCCTCTGGTTCATCCATACCAGGTACTGGCCATGCTGGCCTAGAAGAGTCTTTTTGTTTCTCTCAATTTCAGTTTCCATTTTCATATTATCCTTTTCATCATCCGTGTCATACAGCATTTCTTCCTGGCAATATTTGTGTACCACCACAGTTGTTATTTCTTTAGTGTCTTTCATTAAAGCATCACCATCAACTTTGAGAATACTTTTAAATTTATAGAGCTCCCTTGGCACATTCTTCTTTCTTTTCTCAGCACTTTTCCACTTACTCTGAAAGCTTTTAGCCATGCTTTACCTGAGAAACATGACCACACTCCTTGAGTAGGACACCAACCTAATGATTAGACTAACTCTTAATCTACAAATCCTGATGATCTGCTTAATTTAATTTATGTGGTCTTCTATTTAATCTCTTTGAAATTTTTTAATTACTATTATTATCCTTAATCTTTTATTTACAGTGTAGTCCTTATCCCCCTACTGGTCTGTCCTCTGACAGTTCCTCACCCTTTCCTCTGCCCCCTTATCTCCAAGAAGATGTTCACCTCCACCCCACTCCCACAAGGCTTCTTCACTCCCTGGAGTCTCAACACTGTCAAGGGTTAGGTGCCTTTTCTCTCACTGAGGCCAGACCAGGCAGTCCTCTGCTGTATATGTGTCTGGGGCCTCATACCAGCTAATGTATGCTGCCTGGTTGCTGGCTCAGTGTCCGAGATATCTTGGGGTCCAGGTTAATTGAGACTGTTAGTTTTCTTATGGTGTCACCCTCCTCCACAATTTCTTCTAGCCTTTTCTTAATTCACCCACAGGAGTCTCTGACTGAAGAAAAGGCCATCCAGAAACTGCCCCACCTTGGGATCCAACCCATATGCAGCCACAAAACCCAGACACATGCTGATGCCAAGAAGTACTTGCTGACAGGAGTCTGGTATGGATGTCCTGAGAGGCTCTGTCAGAGCCTTACTGATTCAGATGAGGGTGCTTGCAGCTAACCATCGGACTGAGTTCTGGGGACCCCCATGGAGGAGTTAGAGAAAGAACTGAAGGACCTGTAGGGGTTTGCAACCCCAGAGGAAGAAAAACAATAACAACCAACTAGATATCCTAGAGTTCCCAGGGACTAAACTATCAACTAAAAAGTACACACATAGAGGGATCCATGGCTTCAGATACATCTGTAGCAGAGGATAACCTTGTCTGGCATCAATGGGAGTAGAGTTCATTGGTCCTGTGAAGGCTTGATGCCCCAGCATAAGGGGATGCTAGGTTGGTGGGGCAGGAGGGGGTGGGTGAATTGAGAACCATCCTTGTGGAGGCAGGGGGAAGGGTGTGGAATTGGGAGGTTTGAAGGGGAAATCAGGAAGAGGGATAATATTTCAAATGTAAATAAACAAAATAATAAATAAATAAATGAACAAATATAATAAAATAAAATAAAAATATGTTATTCATGTCACTGCTATACCATTTCCCCTAAAAGGTAAAGTGAAAAATTCTGCAAAGCATAGGTAAATGTCAGTAAAATATTTTTGAATACTATAAATCTTTTTGTAATTCTCTGTGTCTCATTATTAATATTGTTAATCAATGACTATATGAATATACTGCTGATATAATGTATTATTTCAGCTGGAGATTTAATAGATGGTCATAAATCATTAAAATTTGCTTGGGACAGTAGAAATGAAGCATAACCATATCAAAATAACAGCATTATGCTTGGTCAAATATTTAAGAATGTAGTAGTTCATAATGTATAATAGATCAGATGCTAGATTCTCAAAGAAAGGGGTTTATACCCAAGAGTTCAGAAGAGAATGGTAGGACTTTAGTGCATTTATCAAATCTTAAAATGTCAACAAAACACCCTAGTTGAACTATACTAGTATTCTTCTCTTCTCATGTATTCATTTAGGCAGTGATTTTCAATCTAAGCTGTGACTCTTTAATAAAGTTCCTCAGGTTATGGAACTTTACATTCAACCAAAGTTACTTCATTGTTACTTCTTAACTGTAATTTGAATACTTTGATGAGTCATAATGTAAGTACCTTATATGAATGATATCTGATATATGACCCTCCCCCAAAAAGTTGAGACCTATAGGCTGATAAATACTGAATTAAGCTGATATATTTGGACTGGTGACTTTATGAGTTTTGTAAGGCATATATTAAGTATTTGAAAGATAAATAATCAGTAAGCCTCTTCATGTAGTGGAAATTTCTGGATATGTCATGCGATGCGGACTCACATGGTGCTTTGCTAAGGTGGAGTCATGTGTTTTGCTGAACTAAGACCCATGGGAGGACACTTAATGTTTGGAGAAAGTTTAAATAGGATCAACAGACAGTAACAGTGCATCCCTAGCCTTTCAGTGCTCCTTGGTGTCACAACTTTGTCTCCACTAATCATTGCTTAATTGAGAGAAGCAGGACAGAGAACCTCTCCTGCTGTCCTGTTCTCTTCTGCTGACTTCTGATGATTTGGAGGCCTGACAGTTTCTGCTAGATCATGCCACAACTGCTGATTCATGTTTGGTGTCCTAACACTACCAAACGTGACTTCTGGTATCCTGGAAAGGAGATTAGAATTTCCTCCAAAGAACTACTTCTAAAGAGTGCTATATCCCTTTGTCCTATTTACTATCTCTTTTCCCCTACCTTTGGATGGTGGACTAGAAGGGGATTGAAGTGTTTGAGACCTTTAATTAAAAGTAGGTTTTTAAAAAAATTTAAGCCTACAACTTTATATATTAAATAATAAAAAGATATTATATTAATGATTTTTGAAGATATAGTTAAAGTAAAAAGTGCTTCCTTACAGACAATAATACCAAGGCTGATTTTGATAAATTAACTGGAAGATAATGACTTGAAAGCTAATCTAGAATTATAAATAAGATATTAATATTTGATATGCATCATTTTAAGTGGCTTTTTATTAGTAACCAATATAATGATACAAGCAAACTCTGAGGAGCCAATGGCTTTGGGAAACCAAGACATAAAGAAGCCACTCCAAACCTGCCCAGCTGACAAGACAAAGTCTAAGACAAAACTTTTAAATTCTACATTTAAAATATGGGTGAAAAGAGAAATTCACTAGATGTTTTTGCAGTGGCAAATCGTTCACTTGGACTAGAGAGCAATACAACAATACTATACAATACAGAATAGTGAAATATAACACACCACATGATTATAAGCAGAAAATTAATGGTATGGAATTGTTTATGAAATATTCGTGAATTAGAATGCCTTCATAAAAACATGAAAGCAAACATGTAAATATGAGGAACAAATATTTAATTATTGACTACTAACATGTTAAAAGAAGAGAAGCAGAACCCCAAGAAACAAATTTGGTTATATGATATCCCGAAGATCAATCTGGACCACCCTAGACTGTGTCAAAAAAGTACAAAAATGAACAAGCAAAAAGGTGTAACCCTGAGGAATTCTAGTGATAGAAACCTAGTTAAACACGTCAGGCACAAAATCTTCATTTCTCATATAATGCATGAAAGTATCTTAAGAGTAAAGAAAGAAATTATAGTACAAATGAATTAATATTGGAAAAGACACCAGTGCAAAAATGAATTAGTTAAAAGACAATATATGAACTCTAATGTACCTTAGTTCTAGATGAAAATTGAATCACCGAGAATAATGTGTTTCACTACTATTTATGAAAATGCCATCAAAATTCTTGTCATTTTGACAGATCATTTGAAATCATAAGCAAAAACATGCCAAAACTGCTTAAGAACACCTTGCCAACCTGGCAACAGAAAAACTAATTAAAAATTTAAAAATAGAATGTTTTTCTCTAATTATAGAATGAATAAATTTTAAAAAAAATATTAGAATAAATTAGAGGCTAATATTATAAATACACAAACAAACCTTCAGTATAATAGGACCTGGCAATATCTTAAATTTAATCTGTAACTTTTCCTGAAATGGGTAAAATTTAGAGTTGTTAAATTATGAAATTGAAGATTGAATGCTCAGAAAGAATGTCTATATTAGTTGTTTTTATGTTGTGGATGTCTCAGTACCTCAGAGGAACAGATTTCCAGAGTGCACTGCAGAGAAGGTCTGACAGAAGAGAAGTTCTTATCATGGTGGATCAGAAGGCAACAACCACTTATAACCAAGTAATTTGCAAATAAAAGTCAAACTTTGACAATTACTGGGGAGTAACCCCTAATCCACTCTTTTACCTGCTGGTCTGACTACCTCCCCAGTGGTACACCTAGGTTACTTGGTTTCCAGTTTCTCCTGGCCACATGCCCGTGGTTCAATCATGGAAGCTTTCTGCTTTCTTTTCATGCTGCCTGGTCTCTCCTCAATCCTGTCTCTTCTTCACCTCAACCAGGTAATTCAAAATCCACATAACTCTAATCTCTCCAGTGATTAGCTAAGGCTAATTTTATTTAACCAATAGTTTTAAATCAAAGAACAAGATGTACCAGGGGGACTGAGGGTGGGATAGGGGATTTCTGGAGGGGAAAACTGGAAAGGGGGAGAACATTTGAAATGTAAATGAATAAAATAACCAATAAGAAAGAACAAAATGTGGACAACATAAGTGGGTAAGCATGATACATCCCTTATAGGCACAGAACCTTTAGGTGTAGAATGTAGCATTATGGTACATAGCAAAAGACCAAACCTCAATGATTTTCTTTTTTTTTCTCAATCAAAAGGCTCTCTCTCTTATAAACAATATACCCTAGGAACAATAATGGAATTATTATGAAAATTATTAAGTAAGAGTTATGTTTAAAAAAAATCCAGTCTGTTTATATTTGGAAACTCAGGAGAAAGTATTCTATTCTCCCAGTGAGTTCAGAGTTCTGTATCTAAGTAGATTTCTATGCTAACTTGTATTACACTTCTAGTATTACCTTCTTAGGCCTAGAACATCATTTTAAGTTTTAAACAACGTGAGTTTATAGAAATATTATGACTTTTAGTCTTCAACCCAATCAGTGAAAGGCCTAAGAAGAAAATTGCCTGAGTATATATAAAGCACAAGGATGTATCTTCCAGAAATATATAGTTGACAGAGACAGCAGACCGCCTTAACAGTCCTCAGTATTCTCTACAATATTGGAGCATCTATCTTCAGCCTTCTGACTCAGAATGTGTGACAGACATTTTGTGAAGCAGGAATTATGAAGGACTTGTTTATGCTGTCTTGGCAGAGTTTAGCAGTCAAATTTCTTGCACCCATTTATCCTTTTTGGACAGTATTCTTTCTTTAGATAAAGTCAAAGCATTCTCTTCACCCAGTGGCTAGCTTGCCACGGTTAAAGGAACTCTGTCATCTTCTTCCAGTTTGAATGGGGTTCCGCCAGGATTTGACATGTCTCAGTGTCAAAAAAAAATCCTTAAATTAATAAAAAAATCTTTAAATGTCATATTCTATGAGTTTCTGAGATTTTTCAAGATGATCTAACTATTCAGAGCATATCTGAATAAGCAAATGTTGCCTGTTTCCAGCTACGAATTATCTGTACAACCCAGGAAGTATATGTTTGTGATAATCCAGACTAGTATCTGAGAAGACCATGGATTTGATTGTCTGACTGATAACATGCATTACTTAATTAACCTGAATAGTTTGTAATAGCAGCCTTTAAAAAGGAATGGGACTAAACCTTGTACTTTCTAATGGGTTGCATAGACACAGTGCCTATCTAACAGTTGAAACATCCATATGTTGTTACAAAATTAATCTTAAATTTTGTCTCAAAATACAAAGATTTATACTAATGAAAATCTTAAACCTGTATCAATATACAAAATTCTCTACCAATGTAATATAATACAACCTTAGTTTTGTATCAATATATAATATTATGTATTAATGATGAATTATGGCTCTAAAATCCATTTAAGAATAGATTCAGTAATCTACTGCTATTTATCTAATTTATTATAATATTTCTATATCCACCTTTTTTTCAACTCTCTTTCCCTTAACTAGGAAAGAAAGAGAGGAAGAAAGATAGAAATTCCTGAGTCTAAGATCCCTATTTCATTTTCTTCCTTTAGAAAAAGACAATTATTTGTAATCGTCCCTTAAAATAACAACATATTTATAATTCATAGCATGTCCAAACCATCCACTCCAACTTAAGGGATTGGGATAACGTTCTTCTTGTAAATGTTTTCTGGTGATTTGTTGTAAGAATTCCTTTTGGCGAGGGTTGGGGGGGGGAGAAAATTAGAATAATGGTTAGTCTTAAGAAAGCTAGCTACAGCATTTGGTATCTAGTTGGTGTGAGATGAGAAAATGCAGGCATACATTAATTCTTGATTGGAACAGTCTGAAAGGCTGGACCAAGTGAGCTAGCTGTTTGGAAAATGTCCCAAACCTAGTATATTGGAAACTCTCTGGAATCTATGAAGGTAATCCTAATGAGGAGTCTAGTTTTAGGATATATGGAGTCTCAACTGGCCATCTTTTGTAACCAGGCACATCTTCCAGTAGAAAGACTATGTGGCATTGAATTAACTTGTTGACCTAGAGGATCCAATAAAAATTTCCAGACAAGCCAGGCTGATGCCAAGACAAAGGGTTGCTCTCAGCACACTGGGAGCAGAGCTCCATTGCCAACCAGAACATCCACATGACTTATTGAACATGGAGAAATTAAGCTGGTGCCCACATAGACTCTTTAAGACTATGTTCTAGTCTCATTGGCCCAAGAGGTAGGTGCTCTGAAATCTACCAAAAGAGAAGTTGGACACCATTTCAGCCGCAAGAACCTTGATCTGCCTCCAAAATATTTTAGGGCAATGGTGGCCCAGAACTTGTCTGAGTAGCCAACAAATATCTGACTTGATTTAAGACCTAAGTTTAGCTTAAAGTTCAGCAAAGGTGAATGTAAATACTCTTGAATTACATGCTTATTGATGGACCAGTTTCTCACCTTAGACTTTGGGCACCATGAGGGTCAGGCTCTCAGGACTGCCTGTGCAAATGCTTACCATGATCACATTAATGTATGTTGCAATGCCCTTGTCCTTAATAACAGATTTTGAGGAGAAAATATAGATAACATTACCTGTATTATTTTAGTATTTTTCTTTAACATTTGATGTTCTGGGGACCTTGTAGATACTAGAGGCAACTGCCTAGCAAAAGTCAGCTACTTCCTAGGGGTTATAAGTATGTCATCATATCTTATATATGAAATAATGAATACACAGCACATCTAGAACATGAAGACACACCAGGAAATTGTCCCTCTGTTGTATTTACTCTGTGGCCAGGCACAAGGCAATTCAGGACATATATGCAGCCCACTGAAATGATCCACACTAGTTAACTTTAGGCAAATTTGCTTGGATGTTTCTTTTTGTTTGTCATGCAACCCTATACCATATTTAAAGCTTTTACAAGTATTCTAATTTCGCCTTCTGGCTGATCCTGACATTTCATATGATTCTGCAAGGCAGTAGCTGCCTGCTTTTGATAATAACCAATGAGCATAAGTCTCTGTAGGGCAATGTACTTCTCTCCGTGTCTTATCATATCTAATTAATATGTATCATGATAGAGCTTTAAATACTACCTACTGTGCTCATTAATGGGTCAATTTATTAATATATTACATTATTATTCAGTTGATATTTTTAACTGCTTATATTATCCTAAAACAAATATTATTATTTCGTTAATTTAGTCAATCAATTAGTTCAGGTTTATCAAATGATTTTATACCTCTTTATGTATCTTGTATTATAGCATCATTGAATTCACAAAGGGTATTTAGATTTTGGAACTTGCAGTTGTGATATTAAGCTTAAAGGAAGGAGAGTAGGAAGGGTCAGAAAGAGGAACAGAAGCAAGGGAGTAAATATTGATTATGAATATTTATCAAACATTTTGTACAAGGTTTGCATTATGTTGAAATTATGACCAAAGTTTACCTAGATAAAGGACTGCTAATCATATGAGTTTATTCCACTAAATGCATTCCAAGATTTATGTCAAACTCCAGTTGTGTTTATGTGTTCAAACATTTCATTTTTATATATCATTTATTTTCACATTTGAGAAATAAAATGATTTTTAGCTTAAAAATTACATTTATTTACAGAGTGAATATGCATGTGAAATTGTGTATAATTGCATGCCTAAATGTCATGGCATACAGGTATAGGATAAGGGGCACGTTTTATATAGGTTAGAACCCTACTTATGCACACAGGACCGTGGGATTGAACTCAAGTCTCCAGGCTCAATGGCAAGCAAGAATCCTCATTAATCCATCTCACAATTCTGGAAACAATTTCTAGAGTATTTATATTTTAGTAGTCTAGGAACTCAACCAAGGAAAATAGGATGATCTCATAAAATGTAATATACCAAAGTAGCACAACAGAAGTCAACAAAGAAAGAATATCCTTCGATGGTAACGTGAAAATCAGCTTTGTATAGATTTTATTAAAATTGAAATTGAAACCTGTTACAAGAATGCTGGAAAACTTCAGAGAAAATGTATCGATTTGGAGCTAGATAGGATGTGTCATGTATTACCCAGATTTCAATTTTAATGCAGATCTCTCTTTTCATACTTAAGGCAGTAGAAATGGATTTCAATGAACCATAATGATAGATAATTTGGTAGAAAAGATAGAAGCTATTTACATGTTATGACAATTCATAACTGCAGTCATAAAGACAAGAAAATTATCAATAGTAACAGAGATTCTGGGATGCATCATATGCTGTATTTTGAGTATCTTAAAACTCATTGAAATTTAAACATATTTTTAGTAGTATTAAGACATGTCTTTTAGTAGGTTTTTGGTACATGAGAACAATACTCATATAACTGGATAGAATGTTATCATAAGGGTAATTAGCTATAGATAAGAGAACTATCTTTCTATCTCTTTATCTTCCACCCTCTCTTTCTTACTTTCCCCCTCTTTCTCTCTCTTATTTCCATCTATGTCTTACCTTGAAAAATAATGAAAAATAAATCCCACCAGAAGCAGAGTCCTCATATTTGATGTTACAGCTCCCAGATGTGTGACATATTGCTTACAGTATATCCTGATATTTTTAAAGGAAAAAGCAAAAGGCTGAGTAATTTTACAATGATTAGATAGTATCTGGATAGGGTACATTCAGAAGTAAGATGGCCCATGGATCCTTAGATTGAAGAGCTTTAACAAAATGAGCATGGCACATCAAGTCCATTATTGAGCCATTGGGAACATGCAAGATTTCTATAATTCTCAAAAACTAGGCACTTGAAGTCATCATGGAAATTTGAAAAATACTGTCGATTTTTTCGTAGAGTAGGATGTATAATAAATCAAATATGAGCTAGGAGTATTTGCCTATGATCTAATAAGATAAAACAAAGTTTGTTTCTCAGAATCATCTAATTTTGTGCTATAAGTATTTCTGTCACAACTGTTAGAACTGCTCTCTTGGAGGGTGTAAAGGGACGTCTAGAAAGGGGACACAGTGACTGGATGTACATGAAGATCAATCATTTGAACTCAAAGGTTAAGTGAAGATGTTTGCCGATGTCCTGAACCAGCTCCAGGGATCAGTTCTATGTCTCTTAGAAAGTGTTTCTCAAAACTCCATGGACACCACTATAAGATGAAGATACCCATGGAAAGGCCTTACTCAGTAGGCCCTCTAACACTATGAAAAGCCCTAGAAAAAATGTTCTTTTGTACACCCTATAAAAAGGTAGAAGCCAAGGAAAATAATTAAATACTCAGCTGGCACCATTGTGATGAGGCGTACCCTTGTCCCTGGGATCTTTCCAGGAGAGTTTTCAGCAAGCCAACACAACAGAAGCAGCATTGGCAGATCACATTGAAAAGCCACAGAATCTATGCCAAACTCAGCAGCTGAGGTAAAGACTGCTGCAATAATTAAGCAGGAGTACAGCTCTGCAATCTTTCCCAAACAAAGTGAGCTTGGCAGCCATCACTCCTTACAGAAAGCTAATTGAAGGAATGCTGTCATGGCCCACCCACTTCATTCATCGGGCCCCACACCCAACAACATTCACAACTAGCCTATGATTGCTGTTAGACCCAGCCATTGTCTCACACACACACACACACACACACACACACACACACACACACACACACACACACACACACACAGAATTTGCCAGGATTGCAAACCTTTTAGGTCTGTAGCACAGGTGGAAACCAGACCTGGTTCTTTCAAAGGTTGTTCTAAATTTACTTCGCTCCTGCCTGAGTTTTAATTCTTCTGTAATGCTAATCCTTTCTCAGCTAAATTATGCTGCAAAAATCCAGTTACTTAGTGAATGGAATTCCAGTCGAAATCTTTACAAAATTCTTTATATGAATAAAAACATCCTAAAATGCATATGAAATCACAAAAGACCCTGAGTAGCCAAAAGTAGTTCTAAATAAAAAGAAGAATAATAAAAAAAGAAGAATATATGTAAACTGACTTTGGTAGGGCAATCATTTTCACACTATTAATTCTACTAACCCATCAGCATGGGTGGATTATCCATCTCCTAGTCCCTTCAATATCTTCAGAGATGTAAAGCTTTTATAGTGCCTGATTGTGCTGTTCAAGTGTCCAAGAGAAAAGTAATTAATAGTCTCACTCAGCTATAAGCCTTTGGAACACAATAGCAACCACCACAAGATATACCCAATGATATAATCATGGTATTTACAACTTGGGACTAACCATCAGTCATGCCATTGGACTTATGGCCTCCTCAATAAATGGAAAATCATGCTTGGTATTATAAGCGTAGCCAACCACCCATGGTTGTTCAGTCCACATGGCCTAGAGGAGAACCTATTACTGTCATGTTCCCAAACCAGTGCAACTCCCAATTTCATATTTATATTTAAAAATACAGGTAGATTTCATGGCTCATCAAGATGTTTTAGCATGAAATAAATACCATCACAGAAAATAGCATCTGGTCAAAATTCAAAGATTACCTGACTTTAGGACTTTTACCTTAATTGGTACATACAATACAACATCTATGCCCCAGTAACATGAAAGAAGAGAGTTTGAAGGATTATAACAGTCAAAGAACAATGACGTCAACAAAACTGTGCCTTTTTATGACGAAAAGATGTACCATTAAATTTCAAGTACAGCTGCCTGAATATAACCTGTACAATAACACCAGTGGACATGCAAACCAGAATGGAAATATTCTTATAAGGCACCACTCTAAGATAAATATCTACAGATAAATAATTAAGAGAGAATCAGTCTTCAGGGATGAGAACTAATTGGCTAACCTTAAACATATTTATATATAAACAGTACTAAAAGACTCAGGAGGTTGTACTCATATATGCATATCAGAAATAATAATTAAAGAAGAGATCATGAATTTGAAAGGATGTTATAAGGACATAAGACTAGAAGAGGGAAAGGGTGGGATGGAAATAATGTAATTACGCTACTTGTATATGAAGTTCTCAAAAAAATAAAATCAATGGAAAAAAATCCAGTTACCATTGCTGTTTCAGAATTCAGGTGCCCTACCTTCTATGTACATGATTGTCCAGTGCATGCAAGGAAGATAGACATAAATAGAACTTTTTGTTTATTCTCTTTCCTTGGGCTTCCACGTAGAAATTGTTGGGTGTCCCAATCTGAGAGTCTAGGGCTTTTTACAGTTTATGTCCTTAGAGAACCTCCATTCACATACTTCTTTAAACCATCCATTCATATGATAGAAAAATACTACATAAAAATAAAAAACCTAGAGTCATTAAGGGACATTAGGATGGAGGCTTCTTTATTATATTAAATGCATAGATGCATATGCACATCTGTGTGTGTGTGTGTGTGTGTGTGTGTGTGTGTGTGTCCAGGAGGACAGAAGGTGACATTGCTGTATTCTTGAATTTCTCTCCACCTTATTTCTTACACAGTTAAAAAAAAAAAAAAACCACAACAGAACCCTTTCACCAGTTTAGATAGTCTAGTTATCCAGCAAGCCTCAGGGATTGGCTTATCTTCTATTTCCCACTGCATGACTTACAAGTTTATATTGCAATGCCTAGCTTTTGACATGAATTCTGGGCATCTGAATTTAGGTCTTCACACTTTCATGATAACCTCTCTGCAGACAGAGCTAGCTCGCTGGTGCTAAGAAGCCTCGTATATTTGCCTATTTTGTCAAATTTCGTTTTTAATTTCCAGCGATATTTTCAGACTTCTCATGGATGTCTATCATAATAGTCTTAAACTGTGTCTCATAGTTTTATTAATTATGACTTAATAATGCTAATGCAAAGCTAATGATACTTTAAAAACTCACTTTTACTCGTGCAATCCCATGAGATATTTCAGAAATAAATAATCCCGATAGGTTGTATTTGAAAAGTAAAATATATCAACTTTGGGAGATATAAGTGGAAATAAACTAACAAACAACATATTTAAATATCATGAATGTATCATACAAAGATCAGATTGAAGATCAAGTTTATGTATAGCATGATTTCAAGTAAATTACTTTGAGATAAATTGTTGTAGCTGCTTAATATTTAAAAAGCATTAATAAATGATGGTATTCAATTTCTTTGTTTATAGATAAATGTTTTCTTGGTAATATACATAAATTCTACTCAAACTGAAATATTTAATAGTGTATTTGATTTCATGATCTGCTGATATAGTGCTATATGCGTGACAAGAAACATCAAAGGACAAAAAGCAGCGGTCTTGAGAATTTTTTTTTTTTAGGGATGTGCAGTCAATTACTTGATATTGTTTTCATGGATATTTTCTTAGAAATTTACTTTCCAATCATAACATTTCCATCTTGAAATTGCTGTGAAAATATTGGATGATTGAATTTTTTCTAAAAATAGAGTTAATTGACTACTAGAATTAACATATATATAAATAAACATATATATATGTATATATATATATTCAGTTCTTAAAATTTACCTAAAAGAATTATGTGGTGTTCTGAAGGGGGTTAAGAGTTAATTGAGAGATTTTCAAGTCTCAGCACCAGCTGAATAAGAATGTCTCACTGAAAAGTAGTCCAAAGTGAGCTACAGGAAAACCTGTGCCTCCTAGGACAGCCACTCCTTCTTTCCTTGGGTGCTCAGATGTTCTCGTACCTGTTGTGCCAATTGGACAGTTTGCAGCTTTAACCTTGACATAAGTCCAGAAGTCCTAGCGGGCTTCCAAACATCAGCCAACGCTGGAGCCTATCAGACTGAGATAATCTGTAATCACCCTGTCATGCTCTTGTGTCATTTAGTGATTAGCAAATTGATCTTCAGTTATCACAATAACAAGGAAGGTTGGGTTCTAATTAGTGTGTGTTAACTTCAAAGATAATTATACATGGCAATTCAGGAAAAAATGCCCTTGCATTATCATAAGTCATTTATCAATACCTGTGCTACTGGGGAAATCACTGCACTAAAGAAATTAATCTTTAAGATACTAAGTTAAATGAGCCAACACCTACTGCCACGGCCTTTAATGGAAGTATAACAAGACCCACAAAAGTCAATACCATGCAATGATATCAGAGAATTAGAAGTGTGTCAAGGGAAGCAGGAAATCTGAGAGTTTTTGACAGATTCCAACAGACCATTGTCTAAGAAGGGAGACAAGTATAAGTGACCCGATGATAGGTACTGGCTAGCGAGCTTTAGACAGTAACTACCTGCAAGGGATTGACCCGATGTGAATGCAGAGATTCTTTATTGTAATCTTTATATTTATTAGTATTATCAAAATCAGTCAAATGGAACTTTTGAGATATCAGTGTTGTGTACTGAACAGCGACCAGATTTTCATCCTTTCTAATAATGTGAGCCACCAATTGTTGGGCTATCTCAACCACATCATGCAGGCTAATCCAATAAATCTTCTTTCTCATAACACACACACACACACACACACACACACACACACACACTCCTTCTCTCAGTTCTGTTCTATTAGATAACCATGATTAACATAGCACCCTCTATGCACTTATGGGCATGTTATACAGAACCCCATAATATACATATTTACATGGTAGTATTTTGAAAGCAGAAGGTTTCAAATATTGAAAGTTAAAATAAAAGAAGCAGATTTTAGAGAAAATAAAATAGCTTTTACGGAAATTGGAAAACAATATTCCAAGTCAATACTCTTCTAAATGGGTTAGTTTGTTAACTCTGCAGAGATCCATATACTAGATACTTAATAAATTATATCAATATTTTCATTAATAGATGATTTGTTTAAAGCAGCCTTTTTTACAATGAGGATTCTGAATATAGATTTTATTGTTAATTACTATAAAGGAAATGCTAATACAGAATGATTTAAAAAGAAAGTGAATATACTGATCAAAGGCCTGGTATGCTATGTTAGTTGTTCAGCTTTCATTTCTAAATATATGAAGAAGATTATGTCACTGAAATTATTTATCTTATAATTCATTAAACACAAAATGATTACTATTTTTGTAGCACAAATGAAGGTATTTTCTATTAGAGTTGAAAAGATTTACCATTTCATGGTGTGATGTATTTACAACAAAAGCTTCTATTCCAATACAATTGATCATTTATTTCTCAACTTTTAAAAGCTAGGTCAGATCTTAGTTTAGTATGCAGTGCATTAATCCTCATATCTGAAATATCTTTATTATGCAATAGCTTACAACACTGCCACCATAAACTAACAATAATGCCTTATAATTTCAAAGCTGTTGTCTTGGAAAAATTATAGTTGCATTATATATTGTCAAGCAACATTGTCTAATTTTTAAAAATTATAAAATCAAGCACGAATCATAACTGAATTCCATTAAACATTGTAATGTATATTGTTATATAATATTTGCTGACTTGACAAATATTAATAACTATCTCTTATTATCACACTGCAGTTCTACGACTTTTGTGTGCAACAGAAAAAAAGTAAAACTAAGCATAAAAGTATAAAACTAATGCTTATGTTGACCATACCACAACAATGGGGAAAATAATAGATTCCAAAAAATATAATAAACTTGTAAATAGCAAATATTATAAACAAAGTGATACGATATCAAAACAAGGATATTACTTTATTTGGGTGAGTTTGCAATATCTTCTTACAGTATTTACTTATGCTTTTCAATGTTTTTAAATTAGGTTAATAAAAATCATACATATGAGTAATGTGATCTAAACCAGTTATATTTAGAAATATATATGTATATTCACACACATACATATATGTATATTTGAATGCAGTAAACATTGGTGAAAAAATGTGCCATGCAGGGGAAGAATAGAAGAACTATATGGAAAGTTTTGAAAGGAGAAAGGGGAATGGAGAAGTCAGGTTATTATATTATAATATCCCAAGTAAAATCAAAACATTAAAAAAACTCAAGTTTACTGTCATTCCATCCATTGCAATTCTTCTTCATCTCCCTCTTGACTATTCTTCCCCTAATTCATAGTTACTGCTTCATAACCCGAGTTCACTCTGTACCTCCCTCATGTGTGTTTAGGGCATGTTCTGGGTGCATAGATAGCCTCTGTGGGGCTTTACCCTTGAAGAAAAGTGATTCATCCTCTTTAAGTAGACATCAATTGTCCATAGCTCCTCACTTAAAGATTGGATGTTTGTCCATCTTCCAGATCTATGCTGGTATTTTGTCTGGTCTCTTCTCATATTGGTCTTGTGTACACAGTCAAAGCAGCTTCACGTTCATGTGTTTAACTGTTGTTTTGCTTCCATATACACTGTTGTATTAGGCTCAACCACTGCCTCTGCCTCTTAAGATTTTACTGGAGGGGCTGGGGATTTAGCTCAGTGGTTAGAGCGCTTACCTTGAAGCGCAAAGGCCCTGGTTCGGTCCCCAGTCCAAAAAAAAAAGAACCAAAAAAAAAAAAAAAGATTTTACTGGAATGCTTTCTTGTAAATGGATTTACTCTATTGTCATTGTGCTAGGATAATACTGTAGTATATTTAAGTAGCCGATATGAATAAGGCAGCATAAATAAGAAAATCTAATGGAAGAGCCTGGGTCAGAAAGGCGGGACAACTTGTAAATATCCAGTTTGAAATGAACAGGGAACAGAGAAAATGGTGAAACGAGAAAGTGTATATGAGAATTGAAAATCTGTGAGAGTCTTCATAGAAGACAAGGAAAGGTGATGTTCCCAGAAGGATGGAATTTTTGAACAGTGTTGTTGCTTCATGAATAGGTAAAAGTAAATAAAATCAGTAACAACCATCACTGGACTTTTAGAAAGGTTGTAGAAGATTCTGTGGACAAAAGCCAAACTGTACTGTTCAGATCCAAAGGAGAAGGAAGATGTGTTTTACAAACATGCAGAGATGGAAATAAATAGGATAAAAATGTCACTGAGGGAAGCAGATACAATCTACTTAACTGTGATGCACTATTATTTGGGAAGAAATAGTAGAAGACAAACAAATTATGAATTAACCTTGTGAAATAGTAGAAGACAGAGCCGATTAACCTTGTGCTGATCGCTGCCAGTGATATACACAAGGAAACATGGGAAGAAGGGAAGCGGGATTTGTTTTGATTTATTTTTCTTGAGGAAAACCTGCTGAGATTATTCATTTCATCTTAGATCATTTTTATCCTATAATAACAAGGATTGATGAGTAGTCAGAGCTGCTGAATAGGCAGAAGAGAGTGGATTCCAAAAAAATAAAAGGGAGGAAGAAGAAATGAAGGGAGAAAGAAAAACAGCATGAAAGGAAGGATGAGAGAGAGAGAGAGAAAGAAGGATGAAAGCTGATGTAAAAGACAGGACGAGAATGATTTAGCTGTGGGAAAATGGGTGTTTGCTTCTTGGTTTCTGCTTTTCCCAAAGTATGCTGCAAACTTGTCAACAAACTGAAGATCGAATGAGGAAGAGGACTGACTTCTGAGGTGGTGGCTAAGTACTACAGGCTCAGAAGTGTGAAGCATGATATTTCACTAAAGCACCTTTATGGTTTGAGATACTATATCCAATGGAAAACAAAAGAAAAAACCCTGAAAGTCTGTCTAGAGGATAGATGATTTCCTCTGCATGTGTTCGGTAACTGAATACCAAAGTGGCATCTGAGAATAGGGGATTCTCATTGGCTAGTCCATAAAGGAGCAAATATGGCATTTGATCATGCACATGGCTTCCAAATTACACCTTCCCTGCATGGATTAATCGTTGCTCACTTTGGAGACAAGGAAAGAGCCATATGGAATGTAGTTAGATAATAACCTCTGTGTAGGTACTGGATTTCAGTGAGTGCTGGCAGTCAGATCAAATCATCCTCGTTCCTGGTCAGAGGACATGATGTGGAAGATAGTCCTGTGAAAATTAGTCTGATAGAAGTTTTGAAAGCAATTTGGAAGTGCGAAAGTCAGGAATTGAGAATGCAGGGAAGGGTCTTACATCTAAAACACAATCATGTTCAGAAAGAGATGGGAAAACATAAGGTGGAAAACACATCAAAATGAAAAGCTGAAGCTCCTTTCAATGCCTCTACAATTTCTATGTGCTTGTTCTACCCTAGCTTTGGCGTTAGGTGTACTGGGATAATTGTTTTATTTTCCCTTTGGGTCTGTTGTGGAATCGGGGTGAGATAACTTTCAGTAAGATGCATGCTCAACAAATCTTTTCTACTGGGATGCTGTTTTCTCTAAGTCTAGTTAATTATAATGATGTTGGATTTAATTATTCTTACTTTACAGAGTTGTATCTTACTATATAAAGTTAGTAAGTGTGCAGTATAATGACAAGTTGATTCTATTTTCATATTCACCAGTAAAGTAGTATTAGATGTCTTTTAAAGAAAATTAATGTGCTTGCCTTAGGAAAGCAAAAATAATACTTTTCATCAGTTTATTTTCTCCTCATAGCTAAAGGATATGAAACACACACACACATAAAATTGTATATACATATATATATATACATATATAGTTATATATACATATATATGCTATTTCTATGATCAAATCATTATGGAAAAATTATTTCAGGATAATTACATTAAGAACAAGGCTTTTAAAACAGACTGGTAATTTGCTTTTTGTTATATTGAGTTTGATTCTTGCTACTCCTTGGAAGCTTTTGTTTGAGAATCCCCTGATAAGGAAGTAAAGCATCTCTTCTAAATTTCCTAAAATACATCTCACAGTACTTAGAGGATATATGTTAGTGTGTTTATCTTAGTAATTATTTTTTGATTTTCCAATTTTTTTCCCATGTGGAGAGGTTTAATGAGGGAAGAGTAGAAGAAGAGAGGGAAAGTGGCTGGCCATGGGCACGTGGAGGGGTGATGAGGGCAAGAACCAAGAAGAACAAAGAGCAAGAGGGGGAAAAGAGGGTAAGAGGGAATAAGAGAGGATTTTCCAATTTTTAAACCTTTGTCTCTCCTATATTAGATTCTCAGTCCAATTTTCCATCTGTCATCTCCCCCTAGACCCTCCCCCACTTACCCTCTCCCCATATACACTACTTTTCTAATTCTCTAAAAGGGCAGGCCTCCAAGGGATAGCAACTAAGCCTAGCATATCAAGTCGCAGGAAGACTGGGCACCTTCCCTCATATTAAGGGTGCAAGAGGCAACCCAATAGGAGGAAAAGGGTCTTCAAAGCAGGCAAAGGAGTCAGGGACAGCACCCACACTTACCGTCAAGAGTTCCATGAAAAAGCTAAGTTACACAACCATAACACTCATATATGTAGAGGGCCTATGTCAGATCCTCGCATACTCCCTGGTAGTTCATTCAGTCTCTGTGAGTCCATATGAGCCCTGCTTAGCTGATTCTGTGCATTGTGGTGTGCTTGACCTTTGGCTCCTACAATTCTTCCTCCCTGCCTTCCTCAGGATTCCCTGAACTCTGCTTAATGTTTGACTCTGCCTTTGGCTTGACCCTGGTTGCTCTCTCTCTCTCTCTCTCTCATTCTAGGTTTCTTGGCTATCAAGATTCTGGGTCTTGGTCCTCCAGGCAGAGTCAGAGGTGAGTTTTTTCTTATGGCATCGGTCTCAAGCTGGATCAGTCATTGCTTGGTCACTCCCACATTTTCTGTGCCACCCTTATCCTTGAACATCATGTAGGTAGGACAGATTGTAGGTTGAAGGATTTGAAGCTGGGTTACTGTCCAATTCCACCACTGGAAGCCTTGCTTGGTTTCAGGAGATGACTAGTTCAGGCTTTGTATTCCCCATTATTAGGACTCCTAGGTAGGGTTATTCTCATTGATTCCTTGGACACTGAGAGTTCTATGTCTTCATCTGTAGGCTGTTATAAGGAGACTGACTTCCAGGCAGCTGGAGTGAAGGTTTTAAGCTCACACTCACAGTGACACACCAAAGAGACCACACCTTACAACAGTGCTACTCCCTGGGCTAAGCATATTTAAACCATCGCAAATCTGAAGAAGGGACAGTCATGACAGTCTTCTGGAGTAGAAAGCACAAGTTATTTCTGGAGTTGATTAAGCAGACTCTGTAAATGGATAGCTATTGCTAGAGTCTGAGTATTGTACTTTCTTCCACATGGAAATTTAGCTTTCATTTGATCACTGAAGTTCTAACATCTTTGTATGATTGATTGTATTTACTCATATTGTCATCCATTAGATTATTACCTCACAAAGACAGAAACTTCCTAAAGGGGTTATTGTGGTTCTATAGCAGGCTCCCTTCATTACGGGAAGAGAATCTTCAAGTCTCTAATCTATAAGGACATACTGCAGACTGGAGGATACATATGAAATGGAGAAAATGGATCGTCTTATTTCATATGTATTTGCAATGTAACACACATACACAGGAATGCATGTTTCCTTTTGTCTTAATATTGTACATATGTTTAGCGCATTTTTTTTCATTTGGAGTAAAAACAGATATCTAGTTGGTATATTTACATATCATCTGTTCTGAGGAAGAAGATGAACATTGAGAATTTTATGGTTGTTAATTTGGTAATTTTAATCTGTAGTGATTTAGATTATCTACATGAAAATAATGTATAATTTTAATTTCATTAAAAGCATTTTTAGCAACATATTCCTGTTTATATTTTAAAATTTTGTTTTTACCAATCATTTTGTAGGACTATTTCTTCACTTCACATTCTCTTTCCTTTGTTTGACTCTTCATATTTCTTAGGATTTTTCCTAATATACTGTATGATAATTTTTGACTAAAATTTTGTCCGTGGTTTCACAGACTTTGATATATATATGTTTCTGGAAGCCTGGTACTCTAACCAATATATTGAACATACTGATAACCAAATAAATATTACAAAGTAAATGCATGAATGAGATTACACCAAATATTTAAAGGAATTATATATATGACGTATTTGATATGTTATGCTGATGTTTTAAGTTTTTGTTTTTGGGTTAATTGAATGATAATAAAAAGACTATAGGTATTATTTTTAAATACATTGCTATGTGAAATGTTTCATATTAAAACACTAAGGACCAAATATACCCATGTACAACAAATAAATCCAGCGCGCTCTTATTGTTACCTGACCCTTTGAAGCTAATTTCCGAAGGTCATAGGATAACATGATATGATAGACATTGTATAAATAGAATGCCCAAAGTATTCCTTTACTTTCTCTATCTAGGAAATATACAATCAAATTAAACATTCTTGTATCAGATCTCATAAGATAAATGACAAATTCATCTGCAGTTTTCCTCACATCATTTAAACAAAGAAGTCAATTAAGTGGAACATTAAAAACTGATGGATCAAAGAGTGGTATAAAACAGCAATTAGAAATAATGAACTCCGGCAGTTAAATGACAGTGAGAAGTCATGGAGTGGCAGTGACATAACCAGTGTATTAATGAGAAATGACAAGAAGGAGCAGAACTGCTGAATGCCTGTGACTGAGTGTGCGTGGATGATGAGGATGGAAACATCTCTGATGTGAGGGAGTACAATTTCAGTGTGGATATCATATAGTTAGAGAAGAAAATAATTCTCATTATTATAGCACTTCAGAAGATCATCATGTAAATAAGTTCCTATGGAGAGTGATCATTTCAAGTTTGTATTTGAAATTTAGTTAAGTTTTTTTGTTGTTTTGTTTTTTATAATGATAGTGTTTTAATTTTCTTAAAAGGACTTAAAGTGTCATGTGTCATGGCTTTGCTTTTACCGAGTCATGAACAAATGTCTGCTCATTCCAGATGGGGCCTCAAAGACAGAACAAAGGGGGAGTCATATGTAAGTCTAACTTGACCAATCAATTGATTGGGCTTAATTAGAGGATCATGGATGAGGAATATGAGAGGCAAGAATAGCTACATCACCACGAAATTTCACCTTATCCCTATGATGCACCCATGAAGGTTAACAATGCTGTCTTCCTTCTGTTAACCTTCCACTTCCTATATACTTTGTCACTCTCAAAGATAATAGCTGTCTGGGGGGCAGGGAGGATGTAACTGGTAGGTAGGACTGCCCTACTACTATTGTAGGAGTCTTGGCAATACTGTATTTCATTACTTCAGACCAACCATGTACAAAATGGAAGATCATAAAATTGTTCATGTATTACATTACTATTATAAGTAGCATATTACGGGGATGGCTCAGTAATTAGGCATGAGTGCTGCTTTTGCAACTCAAGTTTGGTTCTCAAATTGGGTGGCTTACAACCATCTGTAACTCAGCTCCAGGCAAACCCAACATCCTTTGTTGGTACAGTGGACAGTTATGTTCACGTGTATATACATCCATCCAGACAGACAAGGACACACATAATTAAAAAAATATTTAATTGAATTCAATTATATAATTTTTCTAAGCTTTCCAATTTTGATTAATTTCAATAGCTAACAATGCTATGGAGCATATTTTCACCATGTATCAATAATAAGTTGTGAATTGATGATGGACATTTTAGTATTTTTTCTTTCTTCCTTATAATGATTTGTATCTAATGAAACACATCTTTAGAAAACTGAGTTTTAAGTAAAAAAGATATCAAGAAGAAACTGATGAGCCCCTTTCTGGTAGGTTCATAAAGGGAAATCAAATAATATTACAAAACAAGACTAAGAAAATGAAACAGTTACCAAAGAAGATAAAGAAAATAACATCATGGCTAAGTTCAAAATCTCATTAAAATACAAATAAATTAAAAAAAACCTGTGAAACCTGTGTTTGGAGTAATTGTTTAATATAAAATTTGATGAAGGTTAATTGTTTAGTATGTGTACTCAGAATCTTGAATATTCATTGAAGCCTTGGGTTCTCTTATAAGTCCTGAAAATTTGAGTAATTTGAATTATTTTTATAAAGTCCATTTTGGTCTGATCATTGGTGATATTTTTCTGAGCTAAATTATTTTTTATATTTAATTGAAGAATGCTGGGGCAGGAAGCAGGGAGGGAGTGGGTGGGTGGGAGAGCACCCTCATAGAAGTAGGGGGAAGGAGATTGTGATAGGGATTTTCCAGAAGGGAAACAAGGAAAAGGTTTACAGTTTGAAATATAAATATAGAAAATATCCAATGAATGATAAAAAATATTTAATTTTTTAATATGCTTCCATATCACCATTCATCCTTCTTCATGGTTCTGCAGTTCACAGTCTCTGTGCTGTCCAACCAAATACCAATGAAAATGATTTGTGTTTGATTATCTGACTTTATGTGTGTGTTCTATACATGGTTGGAAAACAATTCTATCACTGAAAAAGTAAAGTGAGTACTTGTAGAGAAGAAATACTTTTGTTGCTATAAACTTGTATTATTTTCTAGACTATTGGATTTCCTGATATAAGAGCCTCAGTACAACAACACGAGTAAACTATAATGATGAAGGATTTTTCACAATAGAAATATTTTTCTTTTATGTCTAATGCTCACTTTGAATTCTCTTCCTCTGTGCTGGAACCATTGTAATTTACAAAGGGAAGGAAAATAACGTAAAGAAGATCTGTTTCTAAATCACTCAACCCGGTCAAAACATGACACAGAAGCTCACCTTGAATTGAGGTGGCTCGAATTTACATTGCGGTAGCTGGGAAGATTGAGAAAGTGCACAAACATGACATACTTAATTTTACCCTTTCACTTTACTGTGAAGCACACTTTGATATTCATTTTATATATTTATTTTATAATCTGAGCATTCTATATGTCATATAAAGTGTTTTGACAGAACAGCACTCTCTCTAACTTCTCATGTCTCCCTACCACTTTCCCTCCCATGTGCTCTTTCTTTGTTAAACGCACTGACTCTATTTAGTGCTGCCTGTCTTTGCATGGGTGAAGGACTATGCCTAGAGCTTACCTAGCAGTCAAACTACAGCCTTTCTGAAGAAAACCAATTGCTCTGGAGAGTTCTATTCGCAGTTGTTTCCCAGTGTCTTTTATAGGAATACTGTGGGGAATTCAGGTGCCCTAAGTGTGAAAAAAACCATCATTGCTTTAGCTTTTATCCAAAGGAAATTTCATTTTCTAGATATATTTTTGTTTCCTTCAATTTTCTGACTTTCTTTGTGTACAATGAAGGTGTCTATCTGTGTTTTTTTTTTACATATTAAGTGTATCTTTATGTGTCATTTTGACATTTGTAGAAGTATACAATCTGTTTTGACTATATCCATTGTACTTTTTCTCTCCAATTCCTCTGACATCCCTAGCTCTTTTTCCTTTTAATCACATAAATTCTTGCTTGCTAGCTTGTCTGCTTTCTTTCTTTCTTTCTTTCTTTCTTTCTTTCTTTCTTTCTTTCTTTCTTTCTTTCTTTCTTTCTTCCTTCCTTTCTTCCTTTTTTATTTCTTTCATCCCACTGAATCAGTTTAGCGCTGCCATTATGCAAAGGGGAGCCACCCTGTGGAGCATGAGAAAGAAGGGACAGTGAACGACAGAGAGAGAGAGAGGGAGAGAGAGAGAGAGAGAGAGAGAGAGAGAGAGAGAGAGAGAGAGAGAGAGAGAGAGAGAAAGAGACTGACTGGAAGTCAGTTCACTTAGTCACTGCAGTTCAATGACTTTGAATTCAGTTCCATTCACTTCCTGCAGCAGAGGCAGGTGATGCTAGAGAATAAGGCGGAGCCAGAGACTAGAACATATTTCCAGAGTTAGTTTGAGATCAAGGAGAATAATACGGCAAGAAGCTCAGCAAAGCCGGCGTGAATCAGTTAGCTTGGCGAGCAGCTTGAGCCAGAACAACTGAGTTGAACAAGCCAGACAGAGAAAGAGGTGGAAAGGGTAAGACTTTCCAGAAGTACCTCAGAAGTTAAAAACACCATAGGCCTAGATTTGATTGTACGGAGGAGGCTAGAAGTTTCCAGGACTAGGCCTAAGTTAGCAGGGAAGCAGTAAGCCTCCAAGACATAAATTATTTCACACCAATAGAAGTTACATTTATGGGGTTGGGGATTTAGCTCAGTGGTAGAGCGCTTGCCTAGCACGCGCAAGGCCCTGGGTTCGGTCCCCAGCTCTGGGGAAAAAAAAAAAAAAAAAGAAGTTACATTTATAGTCAGGAGTGCCAGAAAAGTACTAAATTGAAAGCTGCACCAGAGTGCTGACCTGTGTAGGCCCTGTCCTTGCTGCTTCAGCCTCTGTGAGTTCACATGAGCTTTGCCTAGTTTCCTGGGTATTTTACATCCCCTTATATTGTAACTTGTTAATCATATATTTAATGGTTAATATCCACAGATAAGCAAACACATGCCATACTTACCTTTTTGAGTGTGAGTACCTCATTGAGGTACCATGCCGTTGTTTGCAAATTTCAAGATGTCAGCACTGTTTAAAAAGCTGAACATTACTCTAGTGTAAATGTACAACACTTTCTTGATCTAGTCTTCTGTTGAAGGAGACCTAGGTGGTTTCCAATTCATTGCTACTATGAACAGAGTTGCAATGAACACAGGTGAATAAGTGTTCTTGTGGTAGGATGAGTTGTACTTTGGGCATATGCCCAACAGTGACATAGGTGGATGTCGAGGTAGACCGATTCCAATATTCTTAGAAACTGCCTGCTGATTTCCATAATTACTATATAAGTTTGCACTCCCACCAGCCATGGAATTCTGTTCTCCTTGGTTCTGATGGGTGTTGGATGAAATCTCAGTGTAGTTTTGATTTGCATTTCTATGATGGCTAACGAAGTTGAACATTTCCTTAAGTGTTTGACAGTCATAGGAGTTTCTCCTCTTGAGAATTTTCTGTGTAAATCTCTACAGGACTTTTAGAGAGATTAATTATTTGTTTCCTTGTTTTGTATCTAGATTTTTAAGTCTCTAAGTACTTTGTATCTAAGTACTCTATTGTATGGGGAATTGTCATCCTTTCCACTCAGAAATCAAGGATCTATTCTGAACAGAAAGCAGACCATTATAAGAATCATATGTGGTGGATGGCTCCAAGGAAAAAAATTCTTCTAGACTTATCAGGACTTATGAACATGTGAATTCACAGAAACTGATAAAGGAACTGCTCAGGTTCAAACCAAGTCAAATAATTATCCTTTATAAGCAAATATTCACTTCTTAGTGTTTAGATAGAAACTGCACTATGCATGCTGAACTTTGTGACTGTACAGAAAGCAGTATCACAGAACGTAAGCATCCCCAATGACACCGACAGTGTGTAGGTGCCGTTTCAAATACAAATAGGAACGATAGATTTAAGTGTAGGCCTAGTTGTCATATTTTAGTTTGTTTGTGTTTGTGAGCATGTGCGTTTGTATGTGTGCAGTTGTTCAAACATGTCTTGCTTATGGAGGTCGGAGAACAACTTGTGCAGATGGATTATTTCCTTATATCATGTACGTTTGAGGAATTATACAATTGTTGTCTTGCTTGGTGGCAAGTGCCATTCCTCATTGAGCCATCTCACTGTTCCGAAATATACTTGTTTAAAGAGTTACCTGCGGCTTCCCTACATGGTTGTGCGTGACAGAAATTCCAGTTCTAAACAATTGGCATCTTAGGCATTGCCACTGATGAGTACAATAGTTGTTGAGTTTCTGGTAAGTAGGAAGTGATGCTTTGAATATCTTACACCAGATAGGCTTTTTTTGTAAGCTATATAAAGGCATTTCCCCTTGTTTTAGTTACATTTTAAAGAACTGATTAAAATTGATATATAAATAAATCAAAATTATTTATTTATGTAAATTAATGGGTAATAGCTTATCTTCTTGTCATCAGTTTTCAAAAGCTAATTACTAAAAGTAAATGATTCATATTGTACATTATAAATCAATATTCTGGTAAAAGACAAATCAAACAATTTATCATTTTATGCTAGTTATTAAGTTTGAAATGATGTATAAATGAATATTACATATTACAATAGTTTGGAAATTTGAAGTATTCACATATAAGTGTAAGAATTAATAATGATTATATATATACAAAAGTCTTAATCACTATGATCTATAAAAAGATTTCTTAATGAATTACAGTTGTACTTCTATGCCATCAAAATATAATGCCTGTGAAAATGTATATTTGCTTGCAATTTCTCATAATAATAATATTAACAACCAGATACACTTATGGTGGACCTTGATGGTTTTTGGGTTTGGGCTTAATTGATAAATAAAGATTGTATATATGTAAAGGGTAGAATGTGTTACATCAATGTATGTGTACATGGTAAGACGATTATATTTCTTAGTCACTGTTCTATTGTCGTGAAAAAAAATGACCATGGCAAATCTTGTATTATAAAACATGTACTTAATTGTGTCTTACTTACAGTGTCAGAACTTGATTGTCATCATGGTGGGGAGCACAGCAGTGCTCCTAGCACCAGAGCATTATCTTACTCCCTGATCTGTAGGCAGAAGGGTCAGGAAGTAGGCCAGCATGGGCTTATGAAACCTCAAAGCTCACCCACAATAACACATTTCTCCCAACAGAGTCACATCTCCCAATCTTATTATTTCACTCCCTGGTGAGCAGGCATCCAAATCTATATGTCTCTGAGGGCCATTCCTATTCTAACCTCCTCCTAGTAATGGTACTGGTTATCAACTCACCTAATGGCATTTCTCTTTGTTTATAAGTAGAACACTAACAAAAGCATCATCTTCTTTAGTATAGTTATCCTTCTGAACAATATGCTTTTATTTCAATATGCTTAATAGTAAAATATATTTATATATAATTACTTATGGATTTTAAATTAATTAGCATACATATACAAGTTAGTAAATGAAATCGGTATATAACAGAGACCAAAGGAAGAGGTCTGGTAAGTTGGAGAGTAAATGAAATTGGTCCCTGTTGTATAGTTTGTGTTAATTTTTCTGTACTCTGCCCAGGTGGTGAACCTGGCAGCTCTCTTGCACAGTGTACTCTTACATATTAAACACATCAGTTATTGTCCTTTCATAATGTCCTTGAGGACTTGACTGAAAAAAAACTTGTTAAAATAATGAGGGTTTGTGTGTGTGTGTGTGTGTGTGTGTGTGTGTGTGTGTGTGTTGTTTGTTTGTTTGTTTGTTTTGTTTTGTTTTTTGACTCCTGGAGAAGCTAAATCGTTAATGGTACTTACATAACACTCTGCTCAGGCTGTTTAAAAAATACTGTTTTCTGCTCAATAACACAGGCCAGCTTGTGGCTATTTCTCACTCAGACTCTATTTGCACTTCATCAACAAAGCAGTTTCCCTTGGCAAGCCTTTCAAATGAGTGGCCTTTAACGAAATTGAACACAGAAAGAAAAGAAAAAGAAAGGGAAACTTTGGAAAAAACTTCCCTGCTTCCTTCTTCCTTTCCTTCCAATCTTTCTCCCTCTGTCCCTTTCTTCCTTTTGCATTTGCACTTCCTTCTCTTCAATGGAGATCATCTATACTTTTGGGAGTAGGAACCACAGACCACCACAAAAGACCTATAAGTATATGGTGACTATCTGAGTACTTCAAAGACAGCATATTTAGTTAGTGTTAGGTATCCTCACGTGAGAGCCCTCTTGTAACCTGTTAGCTTTTTTTTGAATTTGGAAAGGCTGGCACAAGCAATGCTCTCTTATTGGTTTGACTCAGAGTCTCATTATGAATCTGACACTGTATGAAAACTTACAATCTTCTTGATTCAGTTTCCTAAATGAGCAGAGTATAAGCCATTGCTAGCATGGGAAGTATGACTCAGTTCTGACAACTCCCTCTTTTGCCTTTTACATGTATTTTCTGAAGACATTGCTGATTAACGTCTTTATGTTTGCCTGCCATAGTACATCATTCCAGGGTGATATTCATTTTGGTTTGTCTCATTGATACTACATTACAGGGGTAAGAGAGATGTCAAAGAGGTAGGGCCAATAAATCCCCTTAGGACAGGTTTAAGCAAGAAGTGTAAAAGGTTACTTTTTCTGTTAAGTATATATGAAGGTCATTTTGCTCACCTTATGGAAAATGTCCTAGCACCTCAGAAAATGTTGCATGTGCCCCTTTGATGAAAGTTGTGCTTCTGTAGAATTTAAATTGGCCACTTGGTTGTGAGTATTTACAAAACTGCAAATATCATGTAATTCATTGCAGTTAATTATAAAGCTTTATACAAAGATGATCAACAAAACTCAAACTCTAGAATTAAGCAACCACACACAGATTTCCAAATATCTAACACCTGCCAATCTTTAGAAGGCTTAATAGTTTAAGAAGAATAGAGACAGTGATTATCATCCTGACAGATAACTATGTGGAAGCCATTTATAAAACAAAACCCAATTGAAGACTTAAGGAAAGGACTGAAGGAACTGAAGAGGTTTGGAACTCCATAGGAAGAACAACAATATCAACCACCCAGACACCCGCCCCCAGAGCTCCCAGGGAGTAAAACTACAAACAAAAGACTACACACGGATAGATCCACGGCTCCAGTTGCATATGTAGAAGAGGATGACCTTATCCTGCACCAATGGGACGGGAGACTGTTGGTATTGTAAAGGTCAATGCCCAGCAGGAGGAATGCTAGGGCAGTGAGGTGGGAGTGGATGTGTGGGTAGGGGAGAACTCTCATAGAAGCAGGGAAGAGAGGGATGGGATAGAGCATTTGTGGAGGGGAAACCAGGAAGGAGGATAACATCTGAAATGCAAATAAATAAAATAACTAAGAAAATATAAAAACCAAACCAAACCATAATTCATTGGTTTAGTAGAATAAACTAGAATGGCAGTTATTTGATCTTTATTACCCTCTGTGTATTCAGTGACATAATAAGATGTTAGAGGCATTATCACTGTGTAACTTGGTGTAATGTTTTCAAAATTACCTGAGTGAATTCCTTTTCCAGGTTTATTTGAACAAATTTTGTCAAGATAAGTGCTTGGTGGTAATGATGATGTTCTAAGCTATTCCTAGAACTTCACCAGCAAAGCCACAGGGGGTTTGCTGTCCAATAATGAGGCACTAAGTCTTACCAGCTTAGATTTATACCTACAAATATTAGAAAGTGCCACTAGCTCAAATTAAAGTGGTTAAAAATATTAATGGCTCTTTTTGTCTCTAGAAACATGGCCAGAAATCTACTCTTTGCTGGAATTTCACTTTGGTAGCAATGACTGTCAAGTCAGCCCTG
This sequence comes from Rattus rattus, assembly GCF_011064425.1. Lineage (NCBI taxonomy): Eukaryota > Metazoa > Chordata > Mammalia > Rodentia > Muridae > Rattus > Rattus rattus. The sequence goes on along the minus strand of NC_046157.1, from coordinate 60,849,126 downwards.
GTAGCAATTGTTAAGCTTTCTAATTTCCTTTTTTTTTTCGCCCTGCTGGCTGGAACTAACTCAGTCTCATAAGTTTCTTCACCTGCACTGAAAATCCCGTTGGAAATGAGTCTTAACCTGCATGCTGCAATTTATCAAAGTCCTCAGCAGAGTAATTTCCTGTCTCATCATGTTAAGTATTTCAGTCTGTGTTCCGTTCTCTACATCCAATCTATACTCGAACTTACGAGTAAACAACACGTTCCATTCATTTTTTTTCACATCATAAAACACACTTGCTGACCATAGACCCTTCTCTTTCATATATTTATGTATTTTATTTTATGTGTATGCCTATCATACCCACACCCGTGCTTATGAATACCATTTCCCTGATGCTTCCAGAGGTCAGAAGTGGGAACCAGATCCCCTGGAATTTGAACTATGAGAGATTGTGATAGATGTGTGGGTGCTTGTAACAGAGTCAACATTCTGTGCAGGAACAGCAAATGCTGTTAATGCTGAACCTTTCCCCGAGGCCCCACAAGAGTTTCTTACTTGAAGCAATTTGAGGACAGAAAAGAATTGCCAATATTATTTTCTCTATTATGAACAACCAGCTGAATGATTCCATCAACAATTTTTTCCAAGAAGCAAATATTTTAGGAGATGGTAAGCCTTGAAAAGCTGGAGCTGTAATTCTGGTCTAGACTCAGTTATTAATGAATAACTGAATCTATCCCCACTGAAATGCACGCGCGCGTGCGCGCGCACACACACACACACACACACACACACACACTCTTAGTGAGAATTTACAATATACAGTGTTAATTATTTCACTTAGATACCAATTTACAAAGAGAAAAATAAAGGAAAGTTCATAGTACACTTTAGCTGCCATTTTTTTCTGTGAAAAATCTTCAGTCCAGATGACAATTCCTGCTGAGGGATGAGGGAGATGGGCAGGTAGTGTTGATATCTCCTTAAAAGAATCAGTTATTAGCTTCAAGTTCTAATTTTCTGCTTCATGCGGGTGTAAGGGACATGCTTTTATATCGGTCTCTGTCCCTGGGTTACCTTGGCTGTAGCTGAATTGTACTATATTTCTAGGAATCATGGCATCCCTGATGCAGCTTGCTATAATAAAATGTTACAGGCTGGGTGACTAATAACAAAGGGATTTTATTTCTTTTGTCCTGGAGGCTATAGAACTCAAGGTCAAGGATTTCGGATGAGCTGTGTCTGGCGAGAATCTCATTTCATTTCTAGCTTCAGAGATATAGACAGTTGTCCTCCTGCAGCATACACACACGGAAGAAAGAAAGGCATGAGGACACCCTGGAATCTGTCTCCTAGGACAATAGCAGTATTAATAAGGGATTCATATTTTTATGCCTACTTATGCCTTCGGGCCCAGAATTCCAGTATTTTCTGTGCATCACATTTTATACATATGAATTTGGGCATGATGCAAGCATTCAGTAATAATTTAAGTCTATAGATGACCTAAACTCTATCAGAAATTAATCTCTCATGCCTTCAAATGCCTTAAATGTAAATTCTTACAAATGTGCAAATTTTTATCTTTTCGTTTTTGAATCTGGGCCCACTCATTAATCTTAGACAGTTTTACCATTATCTGATTTGTAAGAAATAATCACGAATCCTTAGCCCAAATGACAATAATTCTACCAGATGGAATTTGTAGCTCTCTCAGAAATATCGAAGCCTCACTTAATCCTTTAGGAGAACTCAGAATAACAAGACCAGAAAAACGACAAGGACTCTGGATTCCAATGGTCGATACTATCATTTTATATTTATTCGCATGAGGCTTTATTTTTATTCACCAAAGCACATATATGTTTTCGTAGCAAAAATTTATTGTATGAATTTTTGACAAGTTAGGTTTTATTCATAATTCTCAAGTCCAGTCTCCGAACAGAAGACTCCAAATTACTTCAGAATTGAACTGGACTATGTTTTCTTTGGTTGGTGTCCTCTAAGAAATTAAGGTTAGCATCATAGTTTGGCATAGAATGTTCTTCACAGGATTGCATTGCGATGGCTCTGTCAAGTTTGTTGTGCTATGAGATGTCTTTAAGGAATGAGCCTTGACTGGAAAAAGTATGCCATTAAGGTAAGATATTTACAATCTACCGCTCCCATAGTGTGTCACAGAGACTTCCAACACCATATGTCTGCTTCACACTTATGCCTTGCAGCCATGTCACCACACAGTGATAAGTAGAAATCTCTTGGCTTAAGCCTTCTCTTGTCCATGTACTTACTGTCAGTCATATTGGTTGCCATGACAAAAAATTTACTACTCCAGGTCTAAAACTGCATAGTATGTCCATGTCAGGGACTGGCAGAAAAGATATCTTCGGTGGCTATTTAGAGTACCTTGCATAATTTGTAGCAATAAATATGTATGTTGCAAATATATTTCTCTGAATAGTTAACAAAGACCAATGGGAATTTGAGTCATTCAAAATTTGAAAATAGGTAAGATGTGTTACCTTTGAATTAATCATCCATTTATCAAAAACAGGCTGCATATGATGCAGTAACTTCTATACAGTAGATGACATTCTATTAGTATGGTGTGCTAATAAGTCTCCGTGTACTTTTTACCACAATGGTATAGATTTTAGCTTTGATATATTTGTCATTTTCTTTCGGTGCTCAATTTTGCATTCCGTTGCCTAGACACATGAGACTCAGTGCAAGGATTACTCCAGAAAAAAAAATACAAAAATAGTACTGACGTTTTTATTTCAAAAACAATCTTAAAGTATATTTATTATTCTCAAATATCTGTAGTATGTTCTTTTTTTTAATTTACACTTTTATGACTATGAGAAAAGAGTCTTCTGTATTCAGCCTAGGAAATCACTAATAGGCATGACAATAGTGTAGCATGTGGATTTAATTAGTTGGATTTTCCTAAAGTAACTTATAGAGTTATTATTGTTTACCTCCTGTGATTTTAAGGTCTGATTTATCTGTCCCCTAAAGAAATTTGTTAAGACTTCAGAGTAAAATTAACCTCATATGGCTGTCTCCATCAATACTTTCTTCCTCATGAAATTATCCATCGTGAAAGTAGTCACTTAATTAAATTAGTTCCAAAGAAGCACAGGTAATTAGCAGGAATGGAGGAATGGTGATCCTCTGAACCTGGATATTTCCTGAAAGCCTTTATAGGAAGCTAGGTAGGTGTATCATTTCTCCGCCTTTTGGCTAAGATCAAATATAGAAAGGTAGGTGTGAATCATTTAGATATGCACAGTTCCCAAGTCAACTAAGCTGAGGGAATGAGAGAAATTCTCCTAATCTAGCAGCTGTATCATGAGCTACATTAGTAACTAAAACAGTATAATTAAAACAATATTCATCAAACCACAGTGAGAGAAATTAAGGGTGGTTTAGTGGACATTTCTGAATTTTGTATTGACCAAAGGACTTGCAAATAAATGGTAGAGAAGAAGACAGTTGTATAGGTACAAAAAAGGTACAAGATTAGACACACATTTATGTGAATGTATATGTCTATTTATGACTTACATACACGGTAGGTCTCATTTGACCTATTCATAATGTTGGCATATGAATATTTAATGTTTACCACTGTGATTTGTAAAAATATTTTAGAAACAAATACTCTGAGTACAGAGTACTAAATTTGTTTCTTAAAGATCACAAATTAAGTCTAATTTTGTCTTATTTGGAACATGATTTTTTTAAAAAAGCTTAGATATTCTCATTTGGTGAACTTTGTCAAAGTAATGGCATATTATTTTGTTTTATGATTATTTTACTAATATCAAAAAGATCAATAGTTTGTCACCTAATCACAGATTAGAGAAATCATGTAATCACAGATTGAATATCATAAGAAGTTAATATGTTTCTGTATTTCCTCCCTTGAGTGTTTTGTTCCCCCTTCTAAGAAGGACTGTAGCATCCATGCTTTGGTCTTCTTTCTTCCTTAGCTTCATGTGGTCTGTGAATTGTATCCTGGGTATTTTGAGCTTTTGGGTTAATATCCACTTATCAATGAGTGTATAACATGTGTGTTCTTTTCTGACTGGGTTACCTCACTCAGGATATTTTCTAGTTCCATCCATTTGCCTAAGAATTTCATGAAGTCATTGTTTATAGCTGAGTAGTACTCCATTGTGTAGATGTACCACATTTTCTTGGAAGGCAGCTATGCTCACCACTATACTACCAACGCAGCGTACCACATTTTCTTAATCCATTCCTCTGTTGAAGGATAGCTGGGTTCTTTCCAGCTTCTGGCTATTATAAATAAATAAGGCTGCTGTGAACATAGTGGAGCATGCGTCCTTGTTATATGTTGGAGCATCTTTTTGGTATATGCCCAGAAGTGGTACATTTCTGTCCTCAGGATGCTTCAATCCTTCTTAGAAGGGGGAACAATAAAAGAGAAAAAAAACCCAAAAAAAACCTCAAGGGAGGAAATACAGAGACAAAGTTTGGAGCAGAGACTGAATGAAAGGCCATCGAGAGACTGTCCCACCTGGGCACCCATCCAAAATACACAAACCAAACCCAAACACTATTGCAGATGCCAAGAAGTGCATGCTGAGGGAGCCTGATATAGCTTTTTCCTGAGAGGCTCTTCCAGAACCTGGCAAATACAGAGTTGGATGCTCACAGCCAACCATTGGACTTGTTGTCCAATGGAGGAGTTAGAGAAAGGACTTAAGGATCTGACGGCGTTTGCAACCCATAGGAAGAATAGCAATATCAACAACCCCCCCCACCTCCACCCAGAGCTCCCAGGGACTAAACCATCAACCAAAGGGTACACATGGAGGGACTCATGGCTGTAGCTGCATATGTAGCAGAGGTTGGCTTTGTTGGACATTAATGGGAGGAAAGGCCCTTGGTCCTGGAAAAGCTCGATGCCCCAGTGTAGGGAAATGCCAGGGTGGGGAGGCAGGAGTGAGTGGGTAGGTGGGTGGAGGAGTACCCTCATGGAAGAAGGGGGAAAGAGGATGGGATAGGGAGTTTTCAGAAGGGAAACTGGGTAAAGGATAACATTTGAAAAGTAAATAAATAAAATATCCCATAAAATAAAGTAAGTATTTTAAACATCCATCCCACAAAGTGCCTTGTTCCTGTGGAGATTTGATGCCCCAGCATAGGGGGATGCTGGAACGGGGTGATAGGAGAGGGTGGGTGGGTGGTGGAGCACCCTCATAGAGGTAAAGGGGAGGGGAGGGTGCACAGATATGGAATGGGGGGTTTGTGGAGTTGTAAGGAATGGAATGGTTAATTTAAAAAAGAAGGAAAAAAAGAAAAGACAGTTATCAGTTACCAGTTACCAGTACAAAATAATTGATGGCTTTTTATAATGTTTGCGATTTATGTATCATTCAAGGCCATTTTAGTCAAAATTGACCAAAGTCTTTATATTTTCATTATATGTTTTCACAATATATTTTCTTTAGTTCAGTACATTTAAAAGTTGACTTCGGTCACTAGAATCCAAAGTGAGTAGAATGGAAGACATCATCTTTTGATACCCTAAAAGCAAACTACCTCCATATGGCAAAGAGATACAAGAACTCAAAGTGCCTCGATTTTCCCATGCCAAGGAATGACTTAATCCCTCAAGGGAAGCTATAAATCTGTCAAAATAAATGTGGATGTCCAATACCACTGCTCCTTAATTCTAAGTGCTTTTGGTAGTAATGCCTTTCACAAAAATTAAATTAAGCACTGTCTTTCAACTTAGGTTCCAAGAATAAACCAATGAAGTCATAGTTCATGACTTACTTTGTTTCACTGTATTAGCTGATACAAGGCAAAGTGTAGGAAGTAAGCCAAAGAAAGTGAACAATAGGTTAAGGTCAAGTCATTTCCTTCAACCATTCTTTTCAGAGTATAATCTCTAACATTTTTTTCTCATCCTGTATTTTTTTTTTTTTTGTCTTTAAAGTAAACGATGGCTTGTGCCAGACTGATAAGAGCTGGGAGAATGAGGAACAAGCATTACAATTACCAGGAAGTTTTAGCATCAGGATACTTTTTGTTAGGGCACCTGTAACTCTGATTGGCAGGTGAGAGTGATGTCAGCTTCCCACCTACAGTCTGAATTTTCTAAAGGTCCTGAGATTACAGAGATTGTATGATTAAAACTATTTCAGGTTACTTATATTTCAGGTTTGATTTCAGAAGACATATTTTCTTTTTTGGGTCCACTTGATGTATAATAGGATTTCCAAAGACATGTATCTACACACTTTTGTACGTAGGATGAATGAATAAAATGACTAGCTTTTGTAGGTGCTAATTGCCTGATTTGGAAAGAATTTAAACTCAAGTTATCTCAACCTTTACACAATAACTTCATTGTCTTGTAGTGAAAACATGACATTGAGTTTTCTCTTTTATGAAGAAGTACAATGAATAAATATTAAACTCTAAAACGTCCAATATATTTTCTTAAATAGAATTGCACATTGTATTGTAGCTACTCATAAAAATAAAACAAGGGGAGTCAAATGAATCCCATGCTTAAATTTGAGCCTCAGATTTTATAATGTTAATTGCAAACTTATAGCATTTTCTCTCTAGGCTTTTCAAATGATGTTATTTTTAAAAGTTGAATTATGCTTTAAGTCACATAAATCCAAATCATATATGATTGTTTCTATATTCAGGATAGAACATTTTCTTTTATTCATAGTATTTCAATGTACAACTGTAGTTTTATTTGTAACCCAATTTACAGATTATCTTTAAATTTATTGATACAGTTTAGACTTACAATAACCACATGATTTTAGGTGTCTGCTGTCATTGTATATATTACTCAGGTCATTATTCTATCCAGCAAATTACTATCACTATTTACAGTTAATTCAACCTTTGCGCAGATAGTTATGTGGTGTCTGTCCAGGTCTCTTGGTCTGTCTTACACACCCACTTTGCTTTCTTCAACTCCGCGGTGCAATGCTGTGGTAATCTTTCAAACTTTTCATCTCTAGATTTTGCTTGAATTTGTTATTTCTCTAAAAAGAAAAAAAGCACCAATTCCTTCGTGTACTTGTTTAAAAGAAACCATCGCCACACATATTTGGCCTCACTGGAACATTCAAGGCAGTGTTTTGTCAATGTTTTCAAAATGATTCTGGAATCTCTGACATCATAGTCTTATAGCTCTATCTTGGAATGCATATGAACTAAGACAATCATTTTTAAATGTCTTCAATAACTGTATCTCGTTATATTATGGTTAACATCATAGCTTTTCTCATGAACGTCTCCTACTCTGGTTAAACTTATTATACCATTTTCTTATGTAATGTAACTACAATATAAATTATTGGTGAGAAAAAGAGTTTGTCCTCAATGCCACTTCAAACCTATACTTAGAAGAGATTACTGTTAACAAATATTATAATAATTATTATGAAGACATGCAAAACCAAATTTTTCATCACAGTAGAGAAATCAAAGCGAAAATTATGTCAAAACTGCATTATATAATTCTCTCATGCTTATCATTATTAAAGAAGAGTGTTTTGAGAGAAAGGAACACAAATGAAGCTCTAGTATTCCATGTGGAAAAGAGTAAAGCAAAGAGTTTTGAGAATTAAAATGGGACTGAGTTGACTTCAGAAGCACTAGTATTTTCTCTGTGTGGGCAAGTGTCAAAGTGTTCAAGACAAAGAATAATTGGCTCTTACCCATACAGGAGTAGGGGACAGAAGAGTCTTTCATGCATTTAGTGCTCCCTTATTGCTTACAATGCAATTGACCCAAAACCTACAATTTGTAAAAATTGACATTTTCTTCCTTCAAAACTGAAGTATATTGCTCAACTTGAAATAAAATACACATTCATATCTATATTTTCAATAAAAACCCAGCTAACTAGATCTCCAAATCAACTCTAAGTAATCCTATCACCTGCTTATGCTACTCCTACTGATTATGACCGTCACAAAGAGGCCTCCTGCAATCACCGTTTTGAAATAATCATGTGTAACCATAATATCCAACTACCTTCCTTTTCAACCTGTATACAAACACACACACGCACACACACACACACACACAAATACACACACAAACACACAAACACACATACAGACACACATACAAACACACACACACATACAGACACAGACACACACATACACATACAGACACACACATACACATACAGACACACACACACATACACAGACAAACTGTAAACAATGTTTTGGGTATAAGGGGCCATTAGAAATATTTATTGAAGATCAGTAAAGCAATTTTAGAGATGGATCAAATATTCCACATAATTATGCTCTTACTTATAAATTAAGATAGATCATTCTTTCATTTGTCAAGGAGACACTGATTAAAATACAAAGTATAATATAATTGATTATGTATTGTGTTACGTGATGAAACATTTATTTTGGAAATAAGTTTACTGTTTTATTCTTCCATTCAAGTCAATAAATCTAAATGGTATTCTTTCTTTAATTATTTCTCTTAAACAAAATTTGTGTCTTCGATGATTCTGAGTGTTCAATTAGTCCATGGAGTGTTATTTTGCATTGTTTATGGTTTTGTTTTTAATTAGTTTTACTAAGAAAATGGCATTCTTATTATTTTGTGTTTAAACATTGAGTATTATATATGCTACTTAATTACTAATAGTTTTAGCCAACAAAAATTGAATTGTGAGAATTATATACATGAATGTTTGAAATGTACTTTACTCTTAACTTAAATGCACTATCACAGACTATGTGCCCTAATGGAATCAACATAATAGAGGTAATATGATGACCTTTCTGCCCTTTTGATCCAAGAAAGCCAATGTGACTTTTCCTTGCATTACCATCAATCATAATATATTTTATATATTATGATAAAATAATTTATCTGTATTACATATGTCCTCATGAAATTAGTTATTAAAATGTATAACTACTGAGAATATTTACCTCTGTATATTTAATACAAACTGCAACCCGATGTTTAGTAAAATAACTATTTAGTATCTGTACATATTTAAAGTGTGTGTGTGTGTGTGTGTAATGTATGGAACATTTCATCAATGACTCTCAAAGTAGAGCAAATTGACATTTGGAGAAATAAAGTGGTGAACTATACATTAAAAAATATAAATAAATGTTTTGTTTTGGTTCCCATAAAACTAAAATTTGAAAGGTAATCCAATAATAACTTTTGATGTCAATAATGTAAGGTGAGGAGTTAATAGTGCATTCCAAGTGATTAAATCTAAAATTAGATAAAAAATGACAGGTATTATAAACTATGACTATATGCTTATTTGCCCTGAAACTGTAAGAAGTAAGCAATTGTGAGATGAAAATAATTGTAATAATTACTTATTAAACCTTCAAATCCTGATGCTGGTACTATATATGTTTCTGGAGAAATAGCTTTATATATCAGTATTTAAGGGGCCAATTAATCACTCATTCTCTCTCTCTCTCTCTCTCTCTCTCTCTCTCTCTCTCTCTCTCTCTCCCCTCTCCCCCTCTTTACTATTAGAACTTGAGACTGTGAGAAAATAAACTTTAACTTTTGAATGAAATAGTTGAAAGTTGCTGTGCTTACATTTGAATTCATGAGTCAAAATAATAATGTAACCGTCTTGGAATGAAAGTAAATTCTTCTATAATGTTTGATTAATTATATATAGGTACAAGTTTTTTAAAAATATTTTATTTTTAACTTAAAACTAAATGGGAAAATTGAGTATATTAGTTTAAGTGAACTATCAGTGTGCTTGAAATGAAAAGGTTGGTACAGTTTAATCACATCCTTTTGTGATCTCCTCACTGACTGTATTGGTCCATTTCAGTTGTTTGAACTTTTGTTTGTCTATCTTGTTATATAGTCACACAGATAACAATTTCAGGCTTTCAGGCAACTGAGCCTTTATGATACTCTGGTTTTCAGTTTTAAGTGAAGAGAGAAAGAAGAAATTTTAAGTTTTCTTCATGTTCTGTGTTTTGAATTACTTTTTGTAAGATTGTAAATGTATTACTTGATCCCATTTCCAAGGAAAATTATTTTAATTTTATTCATAATGTTTTCTATTATGTCCATGTTTACTTAACCAAAATTTTGTGTGCTGAGGAGACTTCTTATGCCTGTGGATTCTATGAGTTCATATTCTGACAGTGAACAATGTTCAATATGAGGGACATTACATTGAGAAATCCTTCTTCAAGTTACCCTTGAGAAATAAAGTAAGGTGGTTTAAAGATACACACTTTCTTGAGTCTTTTCTTCAGATAATATGTGATATGACAGAATCAGCTGTCTTATCATGACAGGAGTAGTATCATTTTTTTTTCTGGAACACTTTCTTCTGCCCTCCTCTTGCTGCCCTGTGAGTTTACTCACAGTGAAATCTTGCCATGTATGCATAAAATGCTTTACTAGATTTTTGTTTGTTTGTTTTGCTTTAGATTAAGTTTTCTTGGGTAGCAGGGCTAGGATAATGTCTCCTACATACTATTCTGTATTGTAGACATATGTGACTTGGAAGAAACATATTCTTATGTATATCTGTTTTCTACCAATCTCAAATTATTAGACTTAATCTTTTTTAGTTGTCTCATAACCATAATTTTTGACATGGAAATGGATGATTCTTTATCTGTGATCAATACCCAGTCCTTACAGATAAGAGAACCTTGTTTGATCCTAGCTTAGTATTTTTATAGATCATTCAATTTGAGAAAAAAGACTAGGAATATTTCCAACAGGATGCATTTTAGACAGAATATTCACCCTCATCTTATATCCTACTTTATTTATGAAATAACACAATACTTAATAACTTTTTTCAGAAAAAGTATTTAGATATATATTTATAAAAAGTATAATAAAGACTTGAGTTTCTGTTTTCATAAATGCAGATATAATTAATAAAGGAACTTCTCTAACTTTATATATATTTTATGATCTTGTAAAATATGTACCAGGAAGTTAAATTACAGTATATGTAAAATTTAGTTTGAGTAAATGTATGAATATACAAGTAGTTAAAGTATATTACATATTTAATTGCTCAGTTAATGGTGATGAATTTGTATTTTTACTTAAATACAATTAATTAGAGCCTTTTAATCTTGCTTCAAAATAAAATATAGATGAAGAATGGATAATAAAAAAAACCAATATTCTTAAGTTTCTTTTCGCTATCCTTTTCAGAAACCAGAGGGGCTCTACTTTGTTATTTATTTTACTGATAAAATTCCCTTTCAGACTTTCAAGTCCAAATTTAAAGAAAGAAACATTAATCATTTTAAATAACAGAGACACTGATTCAAAAATCCAAATAAGTTTCAGTGTTAAGATTCAGCAACTTATCATAGTGTGTAGAAAGAAAAGTGGTGAGAGAAATGTGATAAATGGAGATCTCAGATGTCAAAACAAACCCTTGTTGAACCTGTTGACCTTTGGTTCTCGAGCTTCTAGAATGCTAAATACTACCCCTTTGCTGTTTAGTTATACAAGTTAAAATATTTAGTTTATAGCAGCCAAAAGAAGAAAAACAATATAATAGGTCTTGATCAAATGGGATTTCAGTTGATGAATCCATCTAAGCCTAACATATTTGAGCTGGACATGTATTTCATCTACGAAACCTACCAACAAATCATAGCTTAGTGATAGAGTCCACTTTAGAGTCACAGTTGTTCATCTTCATGACAGTGTGGCCGATTCCAGGCCAGCCTCCCCTTTATCACCATGAGAATATTAAACCACGCATACCTAGTTCCAGAAATAACCAATGGAAAATGTTCAAAGCCTAATTTCTACAGAATGAGCAGATTTACAGCACAATAAATTTTAATTTTAGGTTGAACTGTAGACCATCTTGAGAGGATACCATTCAAATGGATTACATTCTGCCCTGTGAATATTCAATATCGTGACTAAACTAGGGTCTCACATGAAGGCAGAGTAGCAAGGGCCTTCTATGAACTCCAATACTTCTCTTCATTTTATAAAGTTGCTTGACACACATGATTTACCAGTCCTTACTAGTACTCAAACAAATGTTGTAAATTTAATTTTTAGCCTCTTTAATTGCATCTTTTTAACAAGTGTGTAAGAGGTTAAATATTGATTATTTTGTTCCCTGGTCTATGGAGGTCTTCCTTTGTTTTAAGCCGAGTATGGTTCGAGGGGTGGAATCGTGGGTATTCTGAGCTTTTTTGGTTAAAATCTATTTATCAGTGAGTGTGTTCTTTTGTGTTTGGGTTACTTCACTCAGGATGATATTTTCTAGTTCTTTCCATTTGCCTAAGAATTTCATGCAGTCATTGTAATGGCTGAGTAATACTCCACTATGTAAATGTACCATTCTTCTGTTGAGGGACATCTGGGTTGTTTTCAGCTTCTGGCTATTATAAATAAGGCTTTTACAAACATAGTGGAACATGTGTCCTTGTTGTGTGTTGGAACATGTTTTGGGCATATACCCGGGAGTGGTATAGCTGGGTCTTCAGGTAGAAATATTTCTATTTTTCTGAGGAACCACTAGATTGATTTCCAGAGTGTTTTTTACCAGCTTGCAATCCAACTAACAATGGAGGAGTGTTCCTTTTTCTCCACAACCCTCACCAGAATCTGTTGTCACCTGAGTTATTGATCTTAGCCATTCTTATTGGTGTGAGGTGGAATCTCAGGATTGTTTTGCTTGTATTTCCCTGATGACTAAGGATGCTGAACATTTCTTTAAATGATTCTCAGCCATTCAATATTCTTCAGTTGAGAAGTCATTGTTTAGTTTCGTACCCCCATTTTTAATAGAGTTCTCTGGAGTCTAACATCTTGAATTCTTTGTAATAATCACAGGAGCTAGAGGGAATGAGGGGGCAGGGAGGGAAAGAGGACGGGGAGGGAAAAATAGAGGGGCAGGAGCAGGTATTGGAAGGGACAGGAGACCCCATACAGAGGATCAAGATATCGACTAGAAATATGTAGCAGAGGGGGATGGGGAACTCTAGTAGCCACAAGAAAGTTCCAGACTCCAGGGAAATGAGAGGCTCCCAGGCTATAACTTTAGCTGAAATACCCAACAAAGGGAAGATGCAATCTATAGAGACAATTCCAGTAGATAGGCACAGCCCCCATTTGAGGGATGGGGTCACCGACACTTCTCAAAATTTTAAAGCCAGAAATATCTCTGTCCAAAGGAAAGATAAGGACAAAAATGGAGCAGAGACTTTAGGAAGGGCCATCCAGAAACCACCTCACATAGGGAACCATCGATCTGCAAACACCAACCCCCCACCCCCACATTATTGCTGATGCCAAGAAGCACTTGCTGACAGGAACCTGGTATGGCTATTCCGTGAGAGGTTCTACCAGCACCTGACCAATACAGATGCAGCTACTTATATCCAACAATCAGACTGAGCCTGGGGACACAATTGAAGAGCTAGGGAAAGGACTGATAGAGGTAAAGAGTATTGCAACCACAAAAGACAAAACAGTATCAACTAACTGGACCAACCATATCTCCCAGCAACTAAACCACCAACCAAAGAATATACATGGAGGAATTCAGGATTCCAACTATGTATGTAGCAGAGGATGGCCTTATCTGACATCAATGGGTGAGGAAGGAGGCTTGATGCCCTAGCCTAGGGGCATGATAGAGGTGTGAAGCAGGAGTGGGTGAATAGGTGGAGCAGTACCCTCATAGAGGCAAAGGGGAAGAAGAGAGGGGGAATGGGATGGCAGTTTGGTGAAAGGGTATCAAGATATCGAGGAAAGGGGGATATCATTTGAAATGTAAATGATAAAATTATTAAAAATGATGTTAAATATATGAGAAAGTAGTTTTAAAAAACCTTGTCCTTTAGAATTTTTTGAGAATTTGACTTTATATCAATAAACATTCTATTTAAAATGATAATCCTTAACTTCAGGCAGGTGAATATTTCAGTGAATTCTTACTTCATATACATGATTCAAGAAATATAGGAGAAATTTAAATCTACAACTTACTATTTCACAGGAAAAATTGAATTGGTCACTTAATATATAGCACCAAACATAGGATAAGTACCAATTCATATATGTAAACCAGTTTCCTCTTTTGCAACATAATACTTCCATAAATTATTTGGGAATTTCACCTTATGCTCCCTAGTCATATTTATTTTCCAGTCCTCCTAGGTTTATCCACTCATACCTGTAATCCTGTCATTTCCCAAATGAAGGAGGAGGAGGAGGAGGAGGATGAAGATGATGATGATGACAATGAAGAAGAGGAGGAGGAAGAGGAAGAGGAAGCAGAATCAGAAGTGAAGAAGAAGAAGAAGAAGAAGAAGAAGAAGAAGAAGAAGAAGAAGAAGAAGAAGAAGAAGAAGAAGAAGAAGAAGAAGAAGAAGAAGAAGAAGAAGAAGAAGAAGAAAAGGAAGACTGCAATTTTTGTTCATATATTCATTGGAGTATGGTCAAATTACCAGTAACTGGCCCTTAAAGAAAAGTGAATCCTTACCAACCTGCTCCTAGTCCTGCAAGAAGCCAGCATCTATATCACTGTAGGCTGTTAAATTTTTTGGAGTGAAGTGGTTAGGAGGTAGAGGTTATCCCAGAAGCCTCCTATGTCTCTTTTTCTTGACTGTGAGTCTGTGGTCATTGAAATCATTTCAATAGTAGCTTCTTTGATTTTTACAGTCAGTGAAAACACTGGTCATGGGCTTCCAGATTGTTTCTGGTGTCAGCACTGATCACTTATGTCCACACGGTCTCTGACATCAACACATGCATCAGACCTCATGATGATCTCCAGTGGCAATGCAGACCACATACATCAACATAGTTCTCTACTGCAGCATGGGAAAAGGACACCATCATAGCCTTTGGCAGCAGCACAGGGCAAGATCATTAACATGAATTCAGGAGGCAGTTGAGACTACAAATATACATATGGTCTTTGGTAGCAACCTGGCCCAAGGACAATGACATGACTTCAGGCTGTAGCTTAGGCCACAGACATTCATCTGGCCTTTGGTGGTAGCATTGGCCATGGACATTAACATGACTCAACCATAGCAAGACCAGGAACCCCAATATGGCCTCAGATGGCAGTAGAGGCCACTCAATTCAATAATCCCTTAAGGCAGCACGGCCCAGTTACAACAAAATGGCTTCAGTAGTAGCACACACCACAGCATCATGACTTGCAGAAATAGATAACCCATAACTATTCTGTAATTATCTGGAATTCTGCAAAATGTAATATATACTTAACAGTAGATTTGGTTACTAGGTCTTGATTTCTGATGCTCAGAAAAGCATCATTGCTTAACTTGGGAACAGTGTGAAAATACAGTTTTTCAGGCTCTATAATAAATCTACTGAATGATGGATATCATAAATGGAATTCGTCCCTCTTTTAATAATCAATGAACATTTTTAAACAGTTGTAGATGACATTATGATATAGCAACACAGCTTTACCTTGTGCAATGATAAAGTGGGGTGTTTTTTTCTATGTATCTTTTCATATATTTATCAATTGTGTATGAGAATGTTAAGAATATTGCCTCCTAGCCATTTTTAAAAGCTTGATATAATTTTGTCCCTGTATGCCAAGCTATCTTGCATTAGAACTCAATAATTTTCATCTTCTATTTAACTGATACTGTTCACCTATCATTCAGTTCATCCTTTATCAGTTACATTTCTATTGTTGTGATAAAGCACTATGAAAAGGAAATTCATAGAACAAGAGTTTATTTTTTTATTTTTATTTTTTATGATGCCTTTTTATTGGATATTTTTTATTCACATTTCAAATGTTATCCCCTTTTCTAGGTATCCCGAGCATAAACCCCCTATCTCACCCCCTCCCCCTTTTTCTATGAGGGTGTTCCCAACCACCCGCCCCTTTCACCCTCCCTGCCCTGATATTTCCCTACACTGGGGGGTCCAGCCTTGGCAGGACCAAGGGCTTCTCCTGACACTGATGCCCGACAGGACCCTCCTCTGCTACACATGGAGCAGGAGCCATGGGTCTGTCCATGTGTCCTCTTTGGGTAGTGGTTTAGTCCTGGGAGCTCTGGTTGGTTGGTATTGTTATTCTTATGAGGTTGCAAACCCCTTCAGCTCCTTCAATCCTTTCTCTAACTCCTCCAATGGGGAACACATTCTCAGGTCAATGGTCAGCTGCAAGCATCTGCCTCTGTATTTGTCATGCTCTGGCTGAGGCTCTCAGGAGATAGCTATATCAGGCTCCTTTCAGCATGCACTTATTGGCACCAGCAATAGTTTTATTTGGGCTTATGAGTCCAGAGGGATAAGAGATTATCATCCCTGCATTGGGAAAGCCTGGCAGCAAGTAGACAAGACAACTGGAATGTAAACTGACCATGCACATCTGGAAATTTAAGTAGCAGGCAGAGAGAGCAAAATGAGAAAGACATGAGTCTTTGAAGTCATGAAGCTCACCTCTAATGATATACTTCTTCCCATCAGGTGATACATCTGTCAAAAAAGGATCTAAGTATTCAATGACTGAGACTATGGATGACATTTCATTCAAATTGCCACAGCCTCCAGTTGGTTCTATTCAGTAAGAGTTCTTTACTCTATATTAGATCTATATTTTCAGATACTGTGTATTAATAATCTCTTTTTAAAATAGATTCTATAGGTGATTCTCAATGAGAACTAAAACTCAAACCTCCTTTTTACTTAGCAAATGGCACATTTCAATGCATTCTCTATTATTTCTCTCTCAGATGAGTTGTTTCCATGAAGGAAGCCAAGCATTACCTAGGCAATGACTATAATTATAATTGTAACTAAATTCTTTACCTGTGTATGTTTATCACATAGTTTGGGTGAGAGAGCAACTTGAAGGTGAGTTTAATCAAGGTAGACAACTACTTGGGATCATTGATTCACTCTCTACATTACTTAGATTGCATATAAATTGATTTTAAACTGTGATTTTGTGCAAATTGTGTATCTGTTGAGAGTTAGAAGGTTAATGAATACAGAGAATTCAAAAACGTGTTTGATTCTTTAGAAGAAAACACAAATTCATATCATTATACGTATAAGGAAGTACCTGGAAGTCAACATATCCAATGATAACTGTTAATATGTGATTAAGGATGAATAATCCCCTTGAATGGATAATTCTTGCATGGTTATTGTATTGCAAAATATGTACAAATTTCATTATTTGTAAAATCAAAGTTTTCCCAAGAAGGATAACATGAAATTTAAACTGGAGATAACATTCACAGTGAAATGGTTAAAATTTTATGCTGCATTGTAGTGTATGCACATGAAAATTATAGGCATTCTTTAACTTAATTATACAGAACTAATACATTTCAAATTATACAAGGCATATTTGAATCTTTTCATGTTTTTTAATACACACACACACACACATATATGGATTTTTTGGTAATTTGTGTGTGTTCATGTTCACACATATATGTATGTATCTTCATGTGGACATCTGTGATGGCATGAATATAGAGGTAAAAGATCAATATTGCATACCTTTTTCAGTGACTCTTCACCTTATTTTGAAAATGATTTTACTCTCAATCTAAACCTTAAAAATTTGATCATATTGTGCTAATCTTGTACATGATGACCCAACATATTTCTTCATGCCTGCAAAGCAAACACTACACCAACGGATCCATTTTCTCAGTGTTGTGTATGTAGATTTTTGAAGAATAATTTGTCATATATATCACTAAATAAATCTAGTGTTTTCTTTTTATGCATGACAGTGGGGTCATATAGTTGTATACACAACTACTCAGCATACAGACAAGAGACTGTGGGGGATGGAGTGTTTCAATGGAATGGAATATATATATATATATATATATATATATACCACTTTTGTATCCCAAGGTTCAGGAGACTATGAAAAAAGATTTAAAAGTCAGAAGTAAAAAAAAAAAACTATATTAACTTGACATGGCTTGGTCATTGGACTCATGAACTCTGTTGCTGTACATGGAGAAGATCTGAATAAGATCAGACAAACAAAATTTCCAAATGGACAGGGAGCTCATAAAATCTTACTTCCAAGCTAATGAGCTGTTTGCATTTGATGACTGATAAAGGAGGAAACTAATCATACTTTAGGAAAATAATTCTTAAAAAACTGTGAGTAGACTCTTTAAAATAAGGAAATATGTATAGAGAGAGACATTAACTTTTTCTTACTTTTAGTTAGATCTCAAAAAATGTTTTCAATTAAATATTACAAGTTTTCTATAGTGCTGCCTAAAAAATGCCGACAAAGTAAAATTATCACATTATTGATAGCCCTGCAAAATCATGTTTAATGTAAATTGAAAGAGTATCATTTTGTATATAGAGATTTTTAGATAAGTGATTTTTTTTGAAAATATTTTTAAAAGAAATTAAATAAACTTAATATTACCTGTGAAATACAGAGAAAACATGTTTACGTGGTATAAAAGATTTATACATTAAAGAAAATATACATGGGCGTAATAACTGTTTACATGTACTTTAAATAAACAAAATCACAGATTCTTTTCAATCTTTTGTAAATAAATAACTTTTTAAAAAGTGAGACAATCTTAAGTAGAAAAAAATACAATGTTTATTCTTTACTAGCATGTGTTCTTTATATATTTTGGATATTAGCCTTCTATCAGATGTAGGATTAATGAAGATTTTTTTTCCAATCTGTAGGTTGCCAATTTGTCTTATTGACTATGTCCTCTGCCTTATAGAAACTTTCCAGTTTCACGAGGTCCCATTTATCAATTCTTCATCTTAGAGCATGAGCCATTGGAGTTCAGTTTAGGAAATTTTCCCCTGTGTCAATGAGTTCAAGGCACTTTCCCACTTTCTCTTCTTTTAGATTGAGTGTATCTGGTTTTATGTTTAGGTTCTTGATCCACTTGGTCTTGAGACATTATTGTCATACAGATCTTTCACTTGTTTGGTTAGAGTTACCCCAAGATATTTTATACTATTTGTGGTTATTGTGAAGGGAGTTGTTTCCCTAATTTCTTTCTCAGCCTGTTTATCATTTGTACAAAGAAAGACTACTAATTTATTTGAACTAATTTTAAAACCTGACTGAAGTTGCTTATCAGCTAGAGAAGTTTTCTTGTAGAATTTTTGGGGTTGCCTATGTATATTATCATACCATCTGCAAATAGTTATACCTTTATTTCTTCTTTGCCAATTTGTATCCCCTTGATCTCTTTTTGTTATCTTATTGTTCGAGCTAGCCAAGAACCTAACCACCAAAAATTCAAACAACCCCATAAAATCGGGGTACAGAACTCAACCAAGAATTCACAACAGAGGAATCTCGAATGGCTGAGAAGCACCTAAAGAAATGTTCAAGGTCTTTAGTGATCAGAGAAATGCAAATCAAAATGACCTTGAGTTCCCATGTTACACCAATCAGAATGGCTAAGATCAAAACTCAGGTGATAACACAAGTTGGCAAGGATGTGGAGAAGGAGAACACTCCTCCACTGCTGCTGGAATTGCAAACTGGTCCAACCACTCTGGAAATCAATTTGAAGGTTCCTTAGAAAATTGAAATTAGATATACTTAAAGACCCAGCAATACCATTCTTGGGAATATACCGAAAAGATGCCCCACCATGCCATGTGTTCCACTATGTTAATAGCAGCCTTATTTGTGAGAGTCAGAAAATGGAAACAACCCAGATGTCCTATGACAGAAGAATGGATACAGAAAATGTAGTTCATTCACACAATGGAATACTTCTCAGCTGTTAAGAACTAGGACTTCTGAGTTTTGCAGGCAAATGGATGGAACTAGAAAATATCATCCTGAGTGACGTAACTCAGATCCAAAAAGACATGCACAGTATTTTCTCACTAATATGTGGATATTAGACAAAAAAAAGTACATACTTCCCAAGACACAGTTTACAAACCTCTAAAAGGTTAACAAGCTGAAGGGCCCAAACGAGGATACCTCAGTCCCACTTGGGAGAGAGGAAAGCGGCCATAAGGGTGGAGGTAGGGAAGAACCTGGGCGGGAAAGGGGACTAGGCTGGGGGAAGAGGGAAACATGATCTGAGTATTGAGTGGAGAAAAGGACTAAAGTCTTGAGGGCCAGTAGAAATAATGGAAACAGGTGACCTTGACAGGTAGGAGGTTGGGAGGTAGGAGTTTGAGAGGATGCTCTAGAATGTAACAGAGTCCTGGGAGGTGAGAGACTCTCAGGACTCAAAGTGGGGGACCCTAGATGAAATGCCCTTCAGTGGGGAGAGGGTACCTGTTGAGCCAACCTCCAGCAGAAAGACAGGACATCAAGTCAGAGATGGGGTTGCTATCCCACAGTTAAAACTCTGACCCATTATTCTTCCTGTCTGAAAGAAATGCAGGGATGGAAATGGAGTAGAGCCTGAGGAAAAGGCCTAAAGGACAGACCTAAAAGAGGGTCCAGCTCAAGGGGGAAGGGCGGCAAGACCTGATACCATTACTGAGGCTATGGAGCACTCACAAAAAGGGACCTATCATGACTGCCCTTCGAAAGACCCAACAAGCAGATAAAAGAGTCAGATGCAGATATTTGTACCCAACCAAACAACAGAAGCTGCTGACCCCTGTGGTTGAATTAGGGGAATGTTGGAGGAATTTGAGGAGGAGGGTGACCCTGTAAGAAGACCAGCGTTCTCAATTAACTTGGACACCTGAGATCTCACAGGCACTGGATCACCAACCAGGCAGCATATACCAGCTGATATGATAACCCCAATACATATACAGCAAAGGACTCCTGGATCTGGATTCAGTCAGAGAAGGTGCATCTAACCTTCAAGAGATTGGAGGCCTCAGGGACTTTAGAGGTCTTGTGGGTTTGGTGGGGTGGAGACATCCTTGTGGAGACAGGGGTCCTGGAGGAGGTCTGGGATGTAGAACAGTCAGAGGGTGGATGGGGGTTGGGGGGAAGGAGATAATAAAATCTGAAGTGTAAAAATAAATAAATAAATTATAAAATGTTATTAACATGTGAAGAGATCTTAGCATATATTTAATTTATGATTTCTAAATAAAATAATTGGGTTTATAAGGCAGAGAGTAGAAAAAACAAAGCATTCTTTCTAGTAACATCCTTTGTACAGGACTTTTAGCTTTCTAGTAGACTAAATTGTGCCTAACAGTCACTACAACCAAACTTTCAGGAGAAATTCATCTTCAAATCTGAGGAGTCAGTAAATATCACCAATCAAAAAACCTAGGTTATATAGTATTTAAAAACATTGAACTATTTGTTTTAAAAAGAAAAAGGGAAAACCAAGAAACATAAAAGTCACATATCAGAAATGAATCTTCATGATTTATTATTGTATAACTGAAATTCATATCAAATTTATATGTATCATGTCTTGTGATAGATTGCATATTTAATGGGTTATTGAAGTAATAGTAAAGGTAACTAGTCAGTCTTGGAAATAAATTATGATTATTATATTAATTCAACACATACAAAGGTTAAGGGAGAAAATAAAATTAAAAGACACTGGGGACAGGCCAGTATAATTGAATCTAAGTTTAATTTGGTTTCTAGAAGAAAGCAATAGAAAAGAATATTTGTTTTGTATGATTCAGGCATGTTGAGCTGGCAATTTTCTAGAAATAGCAAAGCACATTAATTATCAGATTAAGAACTAACTATTCCCAAACAAGATAAAGAAAATGGCATTAAATTTTGGGAACACCAAACAAGAGTGGAGAAAGACTAGTTAACACTGTCTGAAGGGCAAAAGGATGGTTTTTCAGGACTCAGAATGCTACTGTTTTTTATAAGACTACAATAATCAAAATGTGTTAAATCATATACCAAACATACTTTTGATATATATCTAAAACATCAAATATATTTTATTAAAAGATAAGAAGCCAGGGATATGTTTGGTGGAGGTGCGGTATGGTATGGGTTAAGGGAGTACCTTTGCCGGCCCATGCTGAGGCATCCCTTCTCCCTGATTTTCTAGCCACAGGATGATATAGTAAGAGAGGAGAGGAGAGGAGAGGAGAGAAGAGCAGAAGAGAGGAGAGGAGAGGAGAGGAGAGGAGAGGGGGGGAGAGGGGAGGAGAGGGGAGAGGAGAAGGAGAAGAGAGGAGAGGAGAGGAGAGGAGAGGAGAGGAGAGAAGAGAAGAGGGAGGAGAGAGGAGAGGAGAGGAGAGCAGAGGAGAGGAGAGGAGAGGAGAGGAGAGGAGAGAGAGGAGAGGAGAGGAGAGGAGAGGAGAGGAGAAGAGAGGAGAGGAGAGGAGAGGAGAGAAGAAGAGAGGAGAGGAGAGGAGAGGAGAGGAGAGGAGAAGGAGAGGAGAGGAGAGGAGGGGAGGGGAGAGGAGGGGAGGGGATTGGAGGGGAGGGAGGAGGAAGAGGAGAAAAGGCCAGCCATGAGCACATGGAGAGAGAGAGTGGGGGGGGCATAGGGAGAGAGGGGGTGGAGGGTAAGGGAGAAGAGCAAGAGAAGAGAAGAGAGTTAGGAGGGGACAAGGAGCCCATTTTATAGTGATCCAGGCACACCTGGCCATTGCCGGCTAACTGGGACCTATATGAAATGTCAACATTATCTCTCTCTCTCTCTCTCTCTCTCTCTCTCTCTCTCCCTCTCCCTCTCCCTCTCCCTCTCTCTCTATCTCTATCTCTATAATTCAAAATACATATAACAATAAAATATTTTAGTTATGAACAAGTATTTGCATATTCAGATGAGCTATCAAAGAGGTGTTTGGTAAGATTTAGTTGTCTTAATTACATTTATTAAATAAGACTAATTGATATGAGAATTAAAATTTATGGCAATGCTGTGAACAAAAAAATGTCATAAAGTCTTCTTTCAGAAAAGAGAAATACTCAAGTGAGAAGCCTGATAAATCCAAGGAAAGAAAGAGAAGATCCCAATGTGACAAAGACTGAGCATCAGCGGTTTCAGGAGCGGAGTTTTTCCTGTTACCTAGGCCTCGAGGGGAAAACAAGAATCAGAGGCTTCAGCTGAATTTCATTTCACCTCCTGCCTTGTTTCCCAATATTACTCCGCAGTATCCCTGCTAGGATTGCTACATTCATCGCAAGTCCTCTTCTCTCTGCTTGGTCTATCACATGCCAGGGCTGAGGACAAAAATGAATAGTTAGTGATATATATTTGTTAAAATACAAAACTTTAATTAAACATGAAAGTGCATTTAAAAGATCAAATATGTACAATCTGAACAATGTTTAATAAGAACATATTCTATTTAAAATTACGCTCACTTACTTATTTAATATTTACAGGTATTGTGACCGCATATATATCTGTGTACTATGTATGTTCTTGGAGCCCATACAGGTCAGAAAAGGGCATCAGATGATCTGGAACTGGAGTTACAGAGAGTAGTGAGCCTCCATGTGGGTGCTGGTAAAAAAATACGTTATCTGAAAGAGCAGACACTGATATTAATCACTCATCTATCTTTCAAACCTCAACAATATGCTCTTGGAAAGTGCTCAGAAAGTAAAATTTGTGTTTTAAATACAGAACTATAAACATGTGGTGTTTGGCATATGCTACTTAATTTACTTTATTGATCATATATGTACATATTTCAAAATAACTCTATATAATAAGTATATAATTATATATCTAAATTTTTAAATGATTAAATTGATATGCTATAAGAAGAAATTTTACTCTATCAACTGAAGAATTGAAGTACTAAATGCAATAAAATCTATGTTCCTAGATATTAATATATTTTTCATAGAGAAAATAATGCCATCAAGATTCTGTATCTAAATAGTTTTCACTGTCTTTGAAAACTCCTTAAACCATTTGTTATTGGTAGGTATATGAGAGAGAGAGAGAGAGAGAGAGAGAGAGAGAGAGGGAGAGAGAGAGAGAGAGAGAGAGGGAGAGAGAGAGAGTGAGAGAGAGAGAGAGAGAAGAAATCATTTACTTCAGTAGAGAGTAAATGGTGGACAACTAGTTTTAAGAGTAGCATGACTGTTATGGGGTAGATAATGATTTTCTTATTTGATTTCACAGGAAGGAATTTTCTTGCTTGATGTAAATTGGGTCAAAAACCCATGGTCGGGGCAGTCTGAGACCCAGAGTAAGATATCCTATTTAGTTTTGTTTTGCAGAATGCTTATGGTAGTTTCTATATAATGTCCTTATACTCACAGTCCTAGATTACTATCAACCGCGGTGAGAGATTCTTCTATTTGCAAACAAAAGTAGTCAATGCAGTGGAACAAACTTAGAAAGGTGATGAGCAGAGTCTGGGTTATGAGACTTGACCATCTTTTTTGAAAGTCTTTTTCATTAAAGAGTCCATTGTTGGAAGGTGATTATAGAAAAAAAAATCCTAGTGTTTAAAATATATCTATGGAGTTAGGGAATTGGATGGAGGATGGAGTGGGGGTGGGAACAGGAGGAACGAATTCAGGAGTGGACAAAGAGAGAGAGTACTAGGAGAGCAAACTGGATTGGGAGCAGAGGAAATTTCTGGGACAAGCGAGAAGCCTAGAACAATGGAATTTCCCAGGAATCTATGAGAGTAATTCTGGCCAAGACCTGTAGCAATGGGGGACATAGAGCCTGAACTGTTATCTCCTATAACCAGGGAAGACATCCAATGGAGGGATTGGGACACCTACCTCACTACAAAACCTTAGAGCCCCAATTTGTTCTGCCTATAAGAAGTGCAGGGGTAAAAGATGAAGCAGATTTTGAAGGAAAGACTTGACTCATGACTGACCCAGCTTAAGACCCACGCCAGGAGAGGGAGCCCACATCTGCCACTACAGATACTGTGCTATACGCGCAGACAGGAGCATGGGTAGACATAAGTGTCATCAGAGAGGTTTTACCCAGCAACTGGTAAAAACCTGCTGCAAAGACTCACAGCTCAACATTAACTGGAGTTTTGGGAATCCTGTGGAAGAGGGGAAGGAAGGCTTGAGGCAGCCAGAGGGGCAAAGGACACCCCAAGGAAACAAACTGAATTAACTAACTTGGGCCCATAGGGGCTCACAGAGACTGGACTGCTAACCAAAGAACATGCATGGGATACATCTAGGTTTTATGTTCATATGTAATAGTTGTGCAGCTGGGTTTTTATGTGGGCCACCTAAAGCAGGACAGAGGGCTGTCTTCGATAATATCGCCTGCCTCTGGATCCCTTTTCACTAACTGTGCCTTCTTGTTTAATCTCAATAGAAGATGAGTCTAGGCTTACTGTAACTTGCCAAGGCTGGTTGATATCCATGGGTGGCTTACCCTTTCTGAGGAGAAGGGGAGGACGGGTGGATGGTGATGGGGAGGTGAGGTGAGAGAGAGGGTCTGGGAGGACAGGAAGAAGGGAAAGCTGTGATTGAGACATACAGTAAATAAAAAAATCCACAATTAATTCAAAAGATGTAGGCCTGCTTTGGAAATTCCTATCTTTGGATTTGTGGTTAGGGTGAATTTCCAAACAGTTCAGGAGATGTTATCTCTGTGAGTATTTCTGTTTTACACCTAAATTGTGAATTTATCTATACTAAACTTGGTTTTAAAGATACAAATAGAATATTATTAAAATTATCTTTTGTTTTTCTTTTTTTTTTCTTTTTTTTTGGAGCTGGGGACCGAACCCAGGGCCTTGCGCTTGCTAGCAAGTGCTCTACCACTGAGCTAATCCCCAACCCTTGTTTTTCTTTTTTTAAATGTTTGTGGATACGTTGCTTGCATTAATGTCTATGTACCTGGGGTCAGAAGTGGGTGATTATGCTGCCCCTGGAGGTACAGTTAGTTGTGAGCCACAGTAAGGGTACTGTAGCAAAATCAGGCTCTCTGGAAGAGTGACCAATGCTCTTAATTGCTGAGCCATTTCTCAATCCTCAAGAGACAAATTCATTTAAAAAATAAATTTACATTAAGGCATGAATATTCACTTTATATTAACTTACTATTTAATTAATTTATTTGTAAACAGAGTCTCAATATTTAGCTTGGGTTGTCCACAGATGAAAAGTATTATTGCCTCAGATTCCCTAGTGTTGAGGTTACAGTAAGAACGAACATGTCCACTTAAGATGTGTTTCATAAATATTTTTACCATATGATCATTTTGTGTGTGTGTGTGTGTCCAATACTCATTGCATTCACTGAGCATTATTTGGCCAGCTATATCTTTCTGCCTACTCTCTGATAATGAAATTAAAATCAGTCAGTTATGGTAGGTTCTTTTAATTTGCTTTATTCTATTATGCATACTATTACCATTTTGCCTCATTAAGTTTGAATGCTTTATTGTTTTGGGTTTCATAAATTTTAAAAATGTATATTTTGAAATGAATTTACATATACTCTCTTATGAGAGAAGTCCAAGAAACTCTCCACCACACAGTCAAATTTAAATATTATACTATGTCTACTATTTTCATAGTAAACATCTTCACTTTTTAAATCATACCCATCTTGTGAGTTTCCTTCTATTATGGGTAGGAAAATGATACTGTGGGTATGTGGTCATTGAAAAAATGCTACTTTGGGGACATAGTGTTCTATTATTCAATACATGGTCAAACTGATCAGCCTGAACATTTGATTGTGTTTAATTGCTTTCTCTACTAATTTGCATCTTTGAGCAATACACTGGAGAAGTCTGAGGTAATTAATTTGTCTGAGATTAATGCTGCATGCGGTTCCATGACTATACTGCTACCACTTAAATAAACATGACCTTGGGATTCTAACACTTGGATGTCTATTGCTTTTCAGACTCAGAACCCTGTTTTTCACTAACCTCTATTGCATTTGACTATAATCCTCTGCTGTGTCAGCAGACCCAGATTTCTTTTGAACCAACTATTGTGAAATATTGTCAACTATAAATTATCTAGAGGTCATCATGGCTTTGCCTCACACTGAGTTTTAATAGATGGGATTTTTCTGTGCAGCAAATAGTGAGAAGCAAAGAAAGACATAATGATGTTCATATTAGAATTCATTAACCTTGCAAAAGCACATAGATCATTAGTAGGTAGAAAGGCTGTTAATGTTTAAGCCTTACATATTCATTGGGATACTAAGATTTATCATTTTAAATATTTGTACATGCTTTGGGATTGATGAATGGGATAATGGTAATTGAAATATTATTGGAATTCTTTGATAAGTGTAAAAAATCTTGGAATTTGTAACTTATTAATATTAGTCATCTGGGAAATTAATCGAATTGCTGGAAGTGTTCTTAAATTTCCTCACGGCCTTCATCTGAGTGTTTAGCATGTTTAGATTTCAATGATCAAATATTTTTATACTGAAAGTAAGTTGGAAAGATTTACTGATTTTTCTGCAGGAGTAATATTACAAATGTATAATCCTAAATCATATATCATTAGGACAGAACATTGCTGAATGCCAAAGTACAACGTTTGCTTGTTTGAATGCTAGAAGACCTGTGGAAGTTTGGCTCCTTTGTCTGTTTTTAATTATAGGCAGCTTTACACTCTTTCCCAAATTGTCATTGCTTATTCTTCTTAAATTTTCTCTGACTTTTAGATATAGCCATTGAAGAAGTATATAATATGTAATATCAAATTCTTCTGATTGTTTTGTCATTTCTAATATATATTGCTAGTATGTATGTATGTATGTATGTATTATGTATGTACAAGTGTCTGTAGTTCAAATATCCTGGGAATTGCTACTAATCAGTAGATACTCTCCTAGGTAATGCTATCTCTGGTGAACTCCTACAGGAGAGGTGAAGTCAACTTTTTCCAATGTAGCAACAAAGCTGACTCTTGGGAAAAGCTTTCGAACTCACAGGGGAATAAAAGTTAAATCTAAAGTTGAATTTCAAGCTGTTTGTAATCTATTGTATGAATCGCCTGCCATAGATCATGCAGTGGTGTAGGACTGGAATTCTCCTATATTCAAAGCCTAAGACCTCATAGAGAAAGAGGATCATTAGCTAGATCTTAAAGAATGACTGTGGTCAGGGAAATAGGATAATACTTCTTAGCAGAACCAACTTTCAACAGAGCCAACATTTTAAGAAAAGCTAAAGTTTATTATTTGGTCCTTTTTGGAGTGAGTTGTCCAAATAATGATGCAATTATAATTTGGGGCCCCCAAAACTGCTTACTCCAAAGAGGAGACTCCACAAGTAAGACACTGGATAACCCTGCCCCCCGTTAGTTGCGATTGTAAAATAAAGATGCCAATAGCTAAAAGCCAGATAGAAGAGACATAGGTGGGGTTGAGGATTCTATGCCTGGGATCAAGAGGAGGAAAAGGAAAACATGCAGAAGAGGAAGGAGAAGTCACTCTGGGTTAGGTAAGCCATAAAAATGTGGCCACGAGGGCTGCCCAATTGGATCCAAGAACAGCCCAGATGGAGCATAGAAAATTGTAACTAATAACTAGGGGTTATCAATAAGAGGGTACCCTAACAACATGGAGGGTAGGCAGCTGCCCATTTATTGTAACAGTGATGGCATGTTGCAATAACAAAGGTTGTGAGTATTTTTTTTTTTAAATTCAGGAACTCAATGAATATGGCAGGGTAGAAATCCCAGGCTGGTGTTTATTAATAATTAATAATGAAATATTAATATTTATACTACATTATGGCATATATTTTTGTGACTGTGATCATGGGTATGTGGCAGATGCATTTACAGTTGCTCCTGAGGATTGTAGCACATGATTCATTTCAGAGACTAGATGATGGTTTGGGCTGGTGGTGTAGCTCAGTGTATCCGTTTCTGTCATATAGAGGACCAGAACTTAGCTCCAGTGCCAAAGATCTACAACCTTCAAAGAAAGTGAGATAATAAATAGTTTAAGATTGTTTAGAGACTGAAATGACCAAGGAATTAGAAATCTTAAAGTTAAGGATCTCTAAATTATCATGGTGCTATGATTTCATTGGGGTAAGAAATACAGTGTATATGAAGGCATCTCTGTATAGAAAAAAAAAAAAGAACTACTGAAGAGAGAAGATAAGTCTCAAAAATATTAGTGTATTTCAAGAAACCATTTCTTTTGGAGAGTTTTTAAAGCATTTGTTCTCTAACCTTTATAAGATTTCAAAGAGAAGTTTTCCCAGAAGGCTGAATTTTCTTGAATAATTTTCCTGATGTAGGAACATCACCTTATATCACTTGACCTTTTTAGCATCTAATGAAATACTCACTTCTAGATTGATTATGTCCTTTTATTCTTACTCAGTTTCACATCTCTAACATTCTGATGTAGAGGGTGAATTGAGTTAGCTATATCTTCAGTAACTGAACTGACAGCCCAGTACAGTTGGACAATTGGGGCCGTGAGTAGGGAATGAAAACATGGCAGGAAAAAATTGTGGCTCAGAAATCACCATGCTGAAATAGAGGCCAAAAAGGAATAAGGTCACTGAGTTTCAAAGAAACCAGGTATAAAAGGATGAAATATCGAATGTTCTGATTTCTTCTAGGTCACCTACTAATGGCCTTGTTGGGCACCACTGGAAGAAGAAGCCTTTGGTCCTGCCAAGTTTGGATCCCCAGTAAAAGGGAATGTTGGGGGAGTGTGTAAAAGGGAGTGGATGGAGAGGGGAACACCCTTATAGAAGAAGGAAAGAAGGAGAGATAGGAGGCTTATGGACAGGAAACTGGGAAAGGGAATAACATTTGAAATGAAAATAAAGAAATATATGCAATAAAGAATAAAAAGTTACATGATTATATTTGATATTTCCATGAAAAAAGTGAGGTGATATGCTTGCTTATGAGTAGCTTCATGGATATGATGCATATAAATATATTTGTGATTCTACAGGATAAAAAATGTTCCTTGTTTAGTTGCTCTATAAGGTGCAATTTTACGACAAACTTAAGCAGAATATCCAAACTTTATTGTCTAATTTTTAAACAAGAAAACGTAGTCCCACCAGACATAGATAAACTTGGATTCAGTTATAAAATTTGAATGTCTTGCCCATGAGTATTCTCCGGGTTGATGTAGAAGGCAGCAAACATCACCACTAGACAGATGTCTAAAAAGGCAAGAGATAAGGAGAGAAAGTGTAAGCACATTGCTGTGAATACTGTACTCCACACTATAAATATTCTGTCACAGTTAAGATGTAAATGTCATTGGTAACTTGTGCATCCTTATTTTCTTACTTCCTTTAACAGTTCACCAGGAAAATGGAGTCAGTGCATGAGGCTCACTCTTCGGTTTTAGCGTGATCATTGGAACATTTGTCTCAAGATCGGCAAAAGACTATTCAGTAAGACAGATTCCACTTTCTCTCCAACTTTAAAATCAAATGTTGCTTTAGAATATTTTCTGCAGATGCAGGTACATGCACTGCATGCATGACTATACATGAGTGCATTTCCACATACTCACATTTATGTGAATGTTCGTGCTTATTTCTCAAATTTACACATCTCTGATTCTGTCTCCTTGTTTGATGTGGCGACAATGTAAAGCAAAGCCATCTTGCCCTCCATATCAGAAGCATTGCTTTCTCTGACAAGGAGTCACTTTCTCTTAATTTAAAATTCAACTGGTAATATATTAATAGTATCAAGATTTAGTTTAGAGTATGGCTCAGTGGTAGCAATATGCCTAATCTTACTGAGTCTCTGGTTTTGAACTTTGGAACCAGAAATAATTAAAACATATATACTATGGATTTGTTTTCAATTTATGTGTAATGTGTCTGATTCTTAATATGATTTACATATGCATGTACCAAAGTATTTTATATGCATCTTTAAATACTGGAGCCTTGCCAATGTGTTACCCTGCTAAGGAAACATTCTACAGTGATCACGTTTGGAGCAATGTTTCCTCACAGTAAAGGCAACTCAAAATTAGACATTAATTACAGTCTTCTGTTTCTGCCTCAATTCTAATTCTATAAACTTGCAATTCTTAGTTTCTCTTAGACTAAAGAAAGGATACTGCTTACATAACAGGCAGACAATGTGTTTTGCTGGACACAATCCCTTCTTGTTTTATTTTCCACACATGGTATTTCAGAGTTCTGATAGTCTTTTAATTGTTATAAAACTGAGTGTAAAATAGAACACGGTCCTCCAAAACCATTGTCCTTATGAACTGCCAGCAGCTTTGGTTACCTGCAAAAGACCTGTACAAGACAGAGTTCACTAAATTTTTGTAAGAGGAACTGGGAGTGTCAGAGGATCTTATCCCTCATTAAGATTTATAGGCATGACACTAGGGGAGAGTGGTCATGAAGCTGTCTCGCGAAGGATTAATAGACAGTTAACCTTTAGCAAGTACAGGTGTTTTTTTTTTTCTTCAGTGTTGTAGCTATTCACAGTTGCCTATGTCCTGGTAAATAATTTATCACCCATACTCATCTAAATAACATAAATAGAACATTGGTTCACAAGCTACACTTGAATAGAATTTATTTGTTATTGCTCCTGGTGGTTTTCAATCTGAGGGCAGTAAACATTAGTTTAAACCTAATGTTCACACAACACATTGATCTCACTATTATCTTCTTAACATACATAGAATGGACTCTTTTTAAATTAATCATATATTTAATGACGCCATAAATATTTTTAAAATTGCATTAGTAATTTTTTTTTACATCTAATTGAGAAATTTACTTCAAAGTACCTTAGCCAGTCTGACTGGTGTGAGGTGGAATCTCAGAGTTATTTTGATTTGCATTTTCCTGATGATAAAAGATGTTGAATATTTCTTTAAGTGTTTCTTGGCCAATCGATATTTGTCAGCTGAGAATTCTTTGTTGAGCTCTGTACTCCATTTTTCATAGGGTTATTTGGTTGTCTAAACCTCACACCAGGCAAAATGGCTAAGATAAAAAACCCAGGTGAACAGCAGATGCTGGCAAGGATGTGGAGAAAGAGGAACATTCCTCCATTGTTGATGGGATTGCAAGCTGGCACAACCATTCTGGAAATCAGACTCAGTTCCTCTGAAAATTGTACATAGTACTACCTGAGGACCCAGATATACTATTTTTGGGCATATACCCCCAAAATGCTCCGACATATAACAAGGGCACATGTCCCACCATGTTCATAGCAGGTTTATTTTATAATAGTCAGAAGCTGGAAAGAACCCAGATGTTCTTCAACATAGGAATGGATACAAAAGATGTGGTACACAATGGTACCACAAACATTTTACACAATGGTGTACTATTCAGCTATTAAAAACAATGTCTTCATGAAATTCTTAGGCAAATGGATGGAACTAGAAAATATAATCCCGAGTGAAGCAAT
This sequence comes from Rattus rattus, assembly GCF_011064425.1. Classification (NCBI taxonomy): domain Eukaryota; kingdom Metazoa; phylum Chordata; class Mammalia; order Rodentia; family Muridae; genus Rattus; species Rattus rattus. The sequence continues at coordinate 60,816,830 of NC_046157.1, read as the reverse complement.
CCAGTCACAAATGAACATACATGGCATGTACTCACTGATAAGTGAATATTAGCCCCAAAGCTCAGAATACCCAAGATACAATTCACAGACCATATGAAGCTCAAGAAGAAAAGACCAAAGTGTGGATGCTTCAGTCCTTTTTAGAAGGGGGAACAAAATACTCCTGGGAGATAGAAGGTGGGAGGAAGTTAGGAGGAAGAGAAGAGGTGGAGCGGGAAAAGGGAAGCAGCATCAGGTAAGGAAGGAGGCAGGGATGATATACGTGGGGGCAGGAATTTGAACAGAAGTGTGTAGCAATTGGAGATGGGGAAATGGGGATAGCCACCAGCAAGTCCCAGATGCCAGGAAAGCAAGGGGCTCCCATGACCCAACAGGCATGAGATTAGCTGAAATTCTCAACAAAGGGGAGGGAGAACATGTAGAGACCATATCCAGAGATTAGGCAAGGCCTCTGATTGGAGGATGGGGCCACCCATTCATCTCCAAATTTTTAACTCAGAATTTTCTCTGTCTAAAGGAAAAACAGAGACAAAGTGTGAAGAAACTGAAGGAAAGGCCATCGAGAGACTACTCCGCCATCCCAGAGTGAAATGTGGTGATGCATTACAAACCTGCAATAAGTTGTGTGGCCATTAAGTTCCCATAGTGGATAAACCTTATTTTTAACTATATATAAGCTTTAATATGTCTGTAGTAAAAACATAAAGGTTGCCTATGTCTGGTAAATAGCCTACTGCCTATATTTCTCTTGCAGATTTTATCCTGCAAAAAAGAAAATGTTCTACTAGTTTTTCTGGAACTGAAATAATTAACTTTCATGTTATGTTACATACTGAAAACCTAGACACTATTGCTGATGCTAAGCAGTGCATGTTTACAGGAGCCTGATACAGCTGTCGATATGACAAATACAGAGGTGGATGCTTGCAGCCAACCACTGGACTGAGAACAGAGTCCCCAATGGAGGAGTAACAGAAAGCACTGGAGGAATTGAAGGAGGGGACTAAACCACCAATCAAAGAGTACACATGGAGGGACCCATGGCTTCCATTGCATATGTAGCAGAGGATGGCCTTGTTGGATATCAATGAAGGAGAAGCCCTTGGTCCTGTGAAGGCTTGATGCCCCAGTGTAGGAAAGTGCCAGGGCAGGGAGGCAGGAGTGGGTGAGTGGGGAGCATTCTCATAGAAGAAATGGGATAGAGAATGGAATAGGGGGTTTCTGGAGGGGAAACTTGGAAAAGAGATAATATTTGAAAGGTAAATAGATCAAATATCTAATTAAAAATAGTTTTGATAATTTGTATTATCCTTCTAGAAACATCATAAAGCTACCAAAATTGGATTTGCTTTTAGAATTTGTTATGTAACTTTTGGTAGAATTTATCAATTAAGACAATATAGATTGTTGTTTATATATTACTTGATTGAGTAGATCCATGTTATCATAATGCTCATTTACATACAAGTTCAGTGTTAAATAAAAATGATTTTTAAATATTTAATAGATATGGGTCAAATAGGACTTGTTTCAAAGGCAAAAACTGGCCTTTCTTCACTGCCCTACTACTTTGTTTTCAGTATGTAACATAATATGAAAGTTAATTATTTCAGTTCTAGAAAAACTAGTAGAACATTTTCTTTTTTGCAGCATAAAATCCACAAGAGTAATATAGGCAGTAGGCTATTTACCAGACGTAGGCAACCTTTATGTTTTTACTACAGACATATTAAAGCTTATATATATATAAATAAGACTTATCCTCTATGGGAATTAATGGCCACACAACTTATTGCAGGTTTGTACTGCATCACCACATTTCCTACTTGATATGTAGGTGATGTAAGAGAATACAAACTATGACCCTTACTATTGTTGAGATTGTTGTTAAAATGGGTTACTTAGCAGTAAAATAAGAATGGTGAAAGTATATTTGTGGAATGGGAAAGTTTTTTTTTTCTATACCTGAATCTCCAGAGTAGGAAGAGTACACAGAAAAGTGCTTATTTTTAAAGCTGGGAACTGAAATGTTCCTCTCCAAAAGAAAAACAGGGACAAAAAATGGATCAGAAACTGAAAGAAGGGCAATTCAAGGATTTGGAAATCCCTCCTGTCTACAGACACCAAACCCTGACACTGCTGCAGTTGCCAAGAGGCACTTGCTGACAGGATCCTGGTGTGGCTGTTCTGTGGGAGGCTCTTTCAGCAACTGACCGATGCAGATCTAGATGCTTGGAGCCAACCATCCTACTGATGTAGGGGACCCTGGTGGGGGAGCTGGAAGAAGGACTAGAGGAGCAGAGGGGGACTGTACCCCATAGGAAGATCAGTGTTGGCTGGTTGGACCACCCAGTGCCTCCAGGGACTAGACAACCAACCCAAGTGTACAGGGAGGGATTCATGGCTCCAGATACATATGTAGCAGAGGATGGCCCTGTCTGACATCAATGGGAGGGAAGGGCCTTGGTCCTGAGGAGGTTTGATGCTCCAGTGTAAGGGGGATGCTGGAGCAGTAGGGAAGGAGTAGGTCTGTTGCTGGGAGAGCACCATTAGAGAGGCAAAAGAGAGGGGGAAGAGGGTGCATGTTGGATGGAGGGTTTGGGGAGGGGTAACTGGGAAGTGGGATATCATTTGAAATGTAAACAAATGCAGTGAGTAATACAAAAATACAAAAAAAAAAAAAAAGAAAAATGCCTTGAAATGTCTCAATAATACCATAGCTTACATAAGGGCTATGTCTTTAGTGTGTAGACTGGCCCAGACAGTAACATGAGTTTTTGTAGCTATCAATTTCTATGCACGAACATGGATACTCATGAGTAATGTCATAAGAATCTTAAGTCAAGAGAAAAATGAGGTATCAAAATCACCATGAAGACCAGGTCATCAGGTACTGGAAACATTATCTACGAATATAAATGTAGACCATTTTGCCCTTTCATGACAAAACCTGCTTGTATGTCTGGTGAACTGATTGGTTTCTCTTCATGAAACATATATGACAGATGGCTTTTGCAATTTGAAATGGTGTCAGAGCAAAGCAACCGAGCGCATGCATACTATAGAGCATCTTTTGTTTCTCCACCATTCTTACCAGACTTTCCACAGAAACATTATGTGCATCAGACTGCACAGAAAGCTGTGAATGCCTGTAAATGAACATAAAAACAAAACAAAATCTTTGTTCATTTCTCAGAGAATGGTTGTCAGTACTGTGAGTATTATATCTTGTGTGAGATTTTTAATATGCAACCCGAGTAGCAAAAAACTGTGCTAAAATGAATTGGTTTTCAAATTAGCATTGAATTCATTAAAGTTATAAATTACCTCGATGACATGAGAGTAGGTATTAAGCATGAATATATGTTTCATTATCCTATATGTTAATAGAACTAAAAACTGCTTCCATCTGATTAATTTTAGATTAATGCAGTTGGTTATAATTAAACTCATTTAAACATATATAAATTATGCCTTATAAACTACTGTTGTTAATATTAATTTTTTTTTTTTAGATTTATTTATTATATATAAGTACACTGTAGCTGTCTTCTGATACACCAGAAGAGGGCATCGGATCTCTTTACAGATGGTTGTGAGCCACCATGTGGTTGCTGGGAATTGAACTCATGACCTCTGGAAGAGCAGTCGGGTGCTCTTAACCGCTGAGCCATCTCTCCAGCCCGTTAATATTAATTTTTAATTTCAAATCAAGTCCTTCCAATAAGCATGGAGCAAATGTATGTAACTTTAATTCGCAAAGTTTCTGAAATAATTTAACAGTTTATGTAATTCTTAGACATGGGTGTTCATCTCATTTTGTAACTCTGAAATCATTCTTTTGGCAGTATTCACAATGCAATTTTGGCAAGAATTGAGTTTCTTTGAATATACAAAATTCTTACTCATAATTTATTTTAAAGGATATTGCTGTACATAGTAATTTTGAGCCTTCAACCAAAGTCTAGAGAAATAATCTAGAACTCCACTAATTAAAGATACTTTCGCAAGGTTGTGATGATTAATGCTTATTTTCAACTTGACAAGGTCTAGAGTTACATAAGAGAAATGCATCCAGAAATGGCCGATGAGGAATTGTATTAATTACGTCAATCTCTGGGCATATTTTTGAAAGATTATCTTGAATAGGTTTACTGGGTTATGAAAACCCATCTTTATTCGTGGGCTGCACCCATTCTGTAGTTTTGGGTCCAAGACTTAATTCTAAATATTTATTCTCAGAGATGCTACATGCATCTTTCCTTGTTCATTTAAGAAGCTTAACAAATCAGCAGATAGAGACCATTAACAATTAACACAACAACAACAGCAACAACAACAACAACAACAACAACAACAATAACAACAACTACCACCACAGGTCTAAACCCAAAGTACAAATGACCTGACCATGAGTTCCCAGCCCTAAGTTATACATTTATAAGACAACCCTGACATTTCAGTCTCAGAGAACATCACCAAGAAAGGAAAGGAAACGAGGTTTGCTAAGAGACAATGTCTAATTTATAGGCTGCATTCATGAAATTCATGAAATATGGCTGCCTATACAAGATGTGAACAATTACACAAATTGAAACCCTAACATTGATTCAGAAAATCTTACTGGGCCTTACTCATGGTTACTATGAAAAGGAAAAAATTAGTTTTCCCTAGTGATGAACCCCTTAACTTGTCACTCAATACTGAAAGATCAGTATTAAATGCACACACACACACACACACACACACACACACACAGCATGATATATATATGTATATGTATATATATGCAAACATAAACATATATGTGTATATAAACAATCGGTTGAGTATAGTGATTATATATCATATGTACTTATTATATAATATATTTATAATAATTCTATCTACATACAATATAGTACATATAATCTCTGATCTCTACTGGTTGTACTTATGTATTTCTTTTTACAGAAAAATAATAAAAGAAAATGAGGTTATAAAATTGAGAGGTAGCAGGGCATAGGGTAGAAGTATGGGAGAGATTGGAGGAAACAATATAAACACAAAAACTCAACAAATTGAAACAAGTTCATAAGACCAGCTGCTTCAAGGTCCTGCTTCCTTGACTTACCCACTGTGATAAGCTGCACTTTGGAATTGCGAACTAAAATAAACCCTTTATCTTCTTTCACAGGGCACTTTATCACAGCAATAGGAAAAGTAAGAGCCAATTGTCCCGCAGTCATTTCTTGTCTTGATTAGTGATGGGCTGAGGTGATTATTCCTATCCTTTCATAGAGTGTGCTGGTTTGTTCTCTAGGTTTCATGTTATTGTTAATGTTTACATGTTTATGATTAAAATTAAGATTAATCATCTTTGTCTTTTTCTTTGAGTTTTCTCCATTTCAATATTTAAGTTTCCATCTGAATGCATGGTCTTGTCTTTTGTCTTTCCCATTTCCTCCCCTTGAAATCAAATCTTCCTGCAGCTTTAGGGTTGTGGGTGTCAAATCTCCTGATGCTGCCTTTCACATTATAAGATTTTTAGTTTTTCCCTCCTCTTTGTCCATCTCTTCTGTTTAAAGAGATTCTGTTGAACTTTCCTCATTTATTTAGAACAGCCTTAAAACTAGAATTATGAAAATTGAATTATGGAACATGTTGTGGTTTAGGAAAGCTGATGGTGAAATTTTGAAACTGATGATTCTACTATCAATAACCTGAAAATGAAGAAACCTATATATCAATATCAATTTGACATGTAATGTGTATATGGGATAGTAAAATCCTGAGTGACAGAAAAAACTTACTGATCCTTACTGATGATTTGTAACAACAAAAAATTGGTAGCTATATTTATATTGTTAAAGCTGTTGATATATCTTAACAAATATTCTTTATTTTTTATTTTATGTGTATAATGCTTTGTCTATATGTATCTCTGTGTGCCACATGCATGCCTAATAACTTCAGAGTTCTGGAAAGGGTGCCAAATCTTTGAAACTAAAGTTCCAGAAAATTGTGAGACTTCAACTGGTTGCTGGGATTTATATCCCCCCCCACCCCCAGAATTAGCTTCATTGTATCTAAACCTTATCAAAATTAGTTTTACCAATAGCTTAGAAATTTTCCCTATTCTTCCATCAAGACATTTTATGAACTTTTTTTTCAAAAATTAACTCCTATTGTTAATCAGTTGTAGGATATTAAATATCTTTTAAAAATCTCCACAGCCCAAACTAAATATGCTCTTAAAAAGAGCAAGATACTAAGAATTAGTTTTTAGAATACAATTTTGTGGGTTTTTTTTCCTCTCTCTTTTTAAAACTTTTTTACATCCAAAATTTTCCCCCTCCCAGTAACCCCCTCCCTATCTCTTTCCAGGCATGCATGGCATGTATTCACTGATAAGTGGACATTAGCCATAAAGTACAGGATACACAGAATACACTTCACAGACCCAAAGAAGCTAAACAAGAAGGCCGAAGTGAGGATGCTTGAATCTTACTGAGAAGGGGGGATAATGGCAGAGGGAGGGAGGGAATGTGAAAGAGAGGAGATAGGTAGAGTTGGGGTGGGGGTCAGTATCAGGTGAAGAAGAGATAAGAGAGAGGACTAGAGATCCATGGGATTGAACGGATATTTCTTGACCACCAGGCCTAGGCAGGTGTGGGGAAACTCTAGGAAGTGCCAAAGACCTGGAATGGGGAAGGCTCCCAGGAGTCAGTGCTAGAGACCTTAGCCAAGAGATACATAATAGTGCGGACATGGAACCTGAAATCTACTGTAGCTCAGCAGGGCTCTCAGTGGAGGGGATAAGGATACAAGCCCACCCCAAAAGTTTTCACCCCAAATTTGTCCTAAGAGAAATGCAGACACAAAAATGGAGCAGAGACTGAGGAGACAGCCAACCAATAACTGGGCCAATTTGAGCCCCATCCCGTGGGCAAGCATCACTCAGTGACATCATTAATAATAATCTGTTATGCCTATAGACAAGAGCCTAGTTTGACTGTCCTCTGGGAGGCTCCAGCCAGGAGCTGACTAGGACAGACACAGAGATCCATAACCAAACATTGGGCAGAGGACGGGGACTCTTATGGAAGAGCTGGGTAGAGGATTGAAGGCCCTGAAGGAGATAGAAATTCCACAGGAAAACCAAATGAGTCAACTGACCTGGATCCTTGGGAACTCTCAGAGATTGAACTAAACAAAGAACTGGTCCATGGGCTGGACCTAGGTGCTGAGCACATCTGTAATCTCTAGCAGATGTACAGCTCAAGCACCATGTGGCTCCCAGAACATCTTGAGCAGGGTTGTCCCTAAAGCTCTTGCCTGTTTGTGGGATTCGTTTCCCAGTAGAGTTGCCTTGTCTGGCCGCAGTGGAAGAGGATGCACCTAACCATGCAGAGAATTCATGTGCCATGGTGGCAGGATACTGGGGACTGGGTACTCTTTCAGGGTTCTACGATTTGTATCCCATTCCTCTGGAAAGAAAAATACTGCTTCTTAGCACAAGGTCCTTTCTGCATTCCTTAGCTAATGCATTTAGGTGTTTTCTGAGTAAACTGCGATTGCTAATTAAATTATCTTAAACTACTTTCTAGAATTTTTCTCACAAAACAATTATTTTAAAGTAAACTTTTGCTTTGTCTATTTGGCTGTCTTATGTTAAATTTGGTTCAATTTTGTTTTTGGTTTTTATTTATTTTATTGTTTTTATTGTTTGTTTTTGGACACTGGATTTCTCTAGTCAGCCCTGGTTCTCTGTAAGTACCTTCCTAGACAACACAAGCCTCTAACTCACAGATATTCTCTTGCCTTTGCTTCAGAGTTCTAGCATTAAAAGTGTGCCAACACATCCAGTTAGCTTTCTTCTAGTTTCATGTGAGACATGTCTTGCTTAGAAATCTTACTGTTTGATAATGTCGAAGATGTCTTCTTTCAGTAAATTTGTTTGTATCATTTCACTTACAGAGTTTTCCAGATTAAGATCTTAAAATGACTTATAGCTTAAATGATAATAAGGTCTGGGATTTGTTTCTATCACTAATTATAATAGTAGTAAGATATTTTTCTATGCACACAAAGAATAGCAAAAGTTAGGCTCTCTGTACCCAAATCCCGTGGGGGTAGGGGGGAAGTTGGTATCTAAGAAGTGCAGACAATCCTGAGAGCTCAGAAGAGACAACTACTTCTGCTGACATTCCACACCTAAGAGAAACTTTGCTAGTACCCTCTGTGCCCTCTGGGAGCAGTCAGAGGCAGACTCCTCTGGTTTCTGCCTGCACTGAGAGGCAAAGGACAGTCGCCAGGAGTGCCTACACACCTGAGAGTGGAGGTAAGACCAACCCTTCTGCTCCCAGCAACTCACCTGGTGGCCTCAGGACACAGAAAGACAGAAGTTCTCTGGGAGAGGACACTTCTGGTTTCTGGCTGCTCCCGGAGTGAACCACTCCCACAGCCTTCTGTACCCAAATCCCATGGGGGAGAGAGCTGGACTCTCAGAAGTGCAGACAATCTTGAGAGCTCAGGGGAGACCACCACTTCAGCTAATATTCCTGGCACAAAAGGAACCAGTCTAGTGCCCTCTGGATACAGGAACCTAGGAGTAGTCAGGCAGGACCCTTCCGGTTTCTGCCTGAGCACAGAGCTAAAAGCCAATCACCTGGAGCACTGACACACCTGAGAGCAGAGGTAAGACCAGCTCTTCTGCTCCAAGCAACCCACCTGGAGGCTTTAGGCCACACAAACCCAGGAGCAGCTCTCTGTTTGCAGATCCCAGGTCTACAGGAGTGCTGACACAGACATACACGAAGGTCAAGCCACTATCAAAGACAGCAAGACAAGCTAACACCAGAGACAACATGATGGCAAGGGCAAGCACAGAAACCTAAGCAACAGAAACCAAGACTACGTGCCATCAGAGCCCAGTTCTCCCACCAAAGCAAATCCAGGATATCCAAACACACTGGAAAAGCAAGATTTGGATTTAAAATCACATCTCATCATGATGATAGAGGACATTAAGGAGGACAAAAATAAGACCCTTAAAAAATATAGTACAACACAGGTAAACAAGTAGAAGCCCTTAAAGAGGAAACACAAAAATCCCTTAAAGAATTACAGGAAAACACAACCAAAAGATGAAGAAATTGAAAAAAAAATCTAAGATTTAAAAATGGAAATATAAATACTAAAGAAAGCACAAAGGGAGACAACCTTGGAGATACAAAATCTAGGGAAGAGATCAGGAATCATATATGCAAGTATCACCAACAGAATACAAGAGATAGAAGAGAAAATCCCAGGGGAAGAAGATACCATAAAAAACATTGACACAACCATTAAAAATAATGTAAAACAGAAAAAGGTCCTAGCCCAAAACACCCAGGAAATCCAGGACACAATGAGATCAAACCTAAGGATAATAGGTATAGAAGAGAATGAAAACTCCCAAATTAAAGTGCCAGTAAATATCTTCAAAAAATTTATAGAAGAAAACTTCCCTAACTTAAAGAAAGAGATGCCCACAGACATACAAGAAACCCACAGAACTCCAAATAGATTGGATCAGGAAAGAAATTCCTCTCCTTACATAATAATCAAAAATCCAAATGCACAGTATGGAAGTTACTCCAAAGAACCTTTCTAAACAGGTCCACTTCCCCCAAATCCTTTCTTTTCACCTACCTCTGGTGGGTGATAGACTAAAAGAGACATTAAAGCATTTAAGAACCATCATTAAAAGTAGACATTGAAAAAATTAAAGTGACAATCATATGACACATATATGCATATGTCGGCAAGAAACTCATATATATAGAATAAAATTAAATAAATTTGTACAAGGCTAGTATGACTATAATATTAACATGATGAACTTGGACATTTAGGACTGAAAATTAAGGTTACTTAAGCACCAATTGACAATCCCTAAATCCAAGTTTCTGTAATATATTTAAATTGTAAATATTCATGCATGACAATGTGGATAATTTCTTCTCCAATGAAGTATATAACATGAATTCAGGGTAGTTCACATTTCTATCTCATCTATAACATTATGAACTCTTGATTAACTTGAAATAATCATACATAGTTATGAGGAATGGTATAACATTTTGGCCAGAATATAAAATGTATGCCAACTATTAGATCCATGAACTTTTTCATCATTATCATGATTTTTTTTGTATAAAATCTTTGTGTACATCTACTCGAGCTTGAATACTAATTCTCATCCTCATTTGGAGATACTGTATATCAATTTCATAATCTGATTAACAGAAAGTGAGCCCTACTGTGTATCCTGTGCCAGAAATGGCTTATAGAAATGTAGCCTCTGGGACAGTGAAATGTTTCAGTGAGTAAAAGCGTGAGGACCTAAGTTAAATCTGAGGATCCCCTCAGGAGAGAATCAATGACTAAGAAATTATTCTCTGACTTCTCAGAAGTGCCAAGGCATGTCACCAGTCACTTGCATGCCCATGGGTTTGCACACAAACACACAACTGCACAGGCACACACATCTGTGTGCTTACACACATAAACAACAAGTGCTTTAATTTAAAATTATGTTAAAAATTTACTCTCTGAGGGAAACTATTTATGCTAGCGTCAGATGATTGTTTTAGTTCATCACTACAGATGAAAACACTCCAGATTAATTTTTAAAGAAAGATTAGTCTTGAGAAACAGAATGAATACTACTTTTTCACATCTTTTGAAAATCTCCTAAGTAATATTTAAAAAAGAAAGAGTAGCTTGCTAGTAAACATCAATTTTCATCATCTTGCCCTAGAAATATGCCCTGCAGGACACAATATTTCAAAATGTCACCATGATACCTCCTCTAGCTATCAGATTTCCCTGGTGTCATAGAGCCTTTGATCCTGGACACCATGTTACTTAGCTTGCTCAGCCATGCCTATAACCATTCATTTGGTACTTTAGGAAAGGAGCCGGCAATAATTTCTCCAAATTAGGTTGCCAAAGCTAACTGCACAAGGAACTCTTATCACTCTTTCCCAGAGAAAGTGTTAAGGTATTAAGAAAAGTGTGTGTGTGTGTGTGTGTGTGTGTGTGTGTGTGTGTGTGTGTGTATCAATCATGAATCACCACTTAATGTGTTTATTGTTGAGAACAAAAAAGGAGAGGGCATGGTCCTCTGCTAGAGTTCGGGTTCCCTTTGTTTACTTTATTCCAGGAAAGTCTACAAGGCCCTTTAAGCAAATGCCAGGTCAGCCATAACTTGGAGCTGAAAATTAAGAAGTAAGGGTTCATAGGAGAATTAATATTGCCTTGAGCACCCACAGAGGTATGGAGTCAAGAGGTAAGAAGTCACTGACTTCAATTTCATTGAAACTTTGCCCTCCGTAGTTAAGGGAACTAATTTGGAAAAAAAAAAAAAAGACTAGCCTGCTTCAGAAACTAACAAGGACGGTGCACTGATCTACACAGTTTTTCCTAGGTGTTCTTTCTGAATATGAATTAAAGCTTAGAATCACATTATTTTCTGTATATTAATGAGAAAAATGAAATTTCACACAGTATATGGTTATGCATTAGTATTATTTCATATCAGAGCTTTATTTATGTTATAAATACAAATACAATTAATGACTGTGAATTTGACGTAAATATTTTATAACGGAAACTAATGAAAAGCTAATTCATAATGAAATCAATTATTTTCACATTTCACTTTTTTAATACAACTAATCTGAATTTTATTTGTAAATTTATTGCCATGGATTTTTCACACACACATTCACATACACACACATATGTATATATGCACAAATAAATTCTTTATAGTTCTCCACCTCAGTTAACTGAATCAGGTAGAACACTGTTTGGAAGAGTAGTAAGAATCCAGTTAAGGTCAGGCTTTAGTTTTCATTGACAATGTGAACTGCTTAGTTTTTATCTTACCTTTAAAGCCTGGGTAACACGACAGACTGTGTAGTGTACATTACTACCTTCTAACAGTTCTAGTTATGTTTGATATGCTTCCAAAGTGACAGATCCAGGAATTCTACAAACACTTATTCTGTGATAAGTATTAGGATAAGAACATTCCAGAAATGGTACAGTTATAAGCACTAGAAATTCACACACAGAAGCAAAAAGAGAAGGTGTAAGTCCTGCCCAAAGTCAATGCTTCCTGAGCTCTAGAAATACAAGTGTTTACGAAAGTCAATGTAGCATACATTTGAAAATAATTAAGGACAGTGAGGCTTGTAGCATTTGTATTTCCTAGGTTTTGATCCTCATTCCCGCACTGCCTTTATTGGATAGCTCTGTATACATAGTGGGTGTGAAATATAGCATCATAGATGCAAGTTAAGGAGACAGAACAGATTTGCAATTCCTCACAAAGCCCCATCCCACAACAGTAGCTATCAACCTGCCTGGTGGCTCCCTATACATTTCGTTTGAAGAACTATGAATGTTTTCTCCTTGAAAGAATATTTATACAATCAAAAATTTTGTCATTTTTAAATATTTGCTTACATTTAATTATATCCCCATGTTTTTCCTTTCTACATTCTGCTTGGAAAGCTAAATGGAGTATCTAAGTCTTCATTATTCATTTGGTTGAGTTTTAAACCGTACAACATAATTTCATCACCAAATGTAGGCATCCTTACACCTGCCTTACCTCCTTACAATAAAAAAGGCCTCTTTGATTTTCCATTAAACCAGTTTTCATGAAATTGAAAGGACAGCCTCCCTATGCTCTTCAATATGCAAATCAGCAAATTCTGGCATCCTTCTGATGAGTGAATATGATGCAACTTCTCTTGGCATATGAACCAAAGTTTGGATATGTCTATACAGTCTTAATAGGAAAGAAAATAAATAGATCTTGTGAGTAGGATGTCTAGGTGGGGTCTACCATAATGAATACTCTTCTCTTGTTTGGTGTGTAATTTGGTTGTTGGCTGCAGATGAACATGTACTTGTAACTGTTACATGCTGAGTAGCCTATAGATTGAGTTGTTTTTCATTTGCTGAATTAAATGTTCTAAATTAGAAGTTGATTAAATTGATATTCTACGCTAAGAATATGATACTTTGACATCCACTGTGTGTTTTATTTCTCTGGTATATCTTAGAGTGGCCTGGGTATCTCTATTCTAGTGCAAGACATAACTAACATTAGATTCAGGATAGAGACACTATGTGATATACACAGTTAGTGGGTGTGAGAAAACAATATTGAAACAATAAAAACTGTCATTATTTAAAGATTTGAGTGACTAATTTCTGTGCTCTTAAAGGATGGTGGTGTGCAAAATTCTACACGTTGCCCATGGCGTTTTTCTTGTCTATGTCAAAACAAAGTTCATGAACCTCAGGACTAAGTGACAAATACCCTTGGTCACTCTGTGAACAGCCACTTAAACCCTATCAAGCCTTCATTTTCCTGGGTAAGCCTCTAAATATATCAATACTTGCTTGAGGCTCTCTGAAGGAAGACATTTAGAAAGTCAACAGTGTAAAGTATCAAGTTCTTAAAATATATCAAGTATCCACATAACCAGAAAGAAGACGTTATAGGGAGAATGGAAACAGGAAAAAAATAACAGTTAAAGAGCAGTGCAATTTGACAAGTGGGAAATCCTACTTAAAAAACAGTGTTCATCACCTGTAAAAAGAGATTATGATGAATTTTAACACTTGATAAAATAAAATAGTTGTTGACCTTTCATGACTGTAAAATGGGTGTTTACTCTTACAGTAACACTGAACAATAGCAACATAAAAACAGTTGTTTCACCTCAAAGCAGAAACCTCTATCCTGTTCATATTTCCCTATGGTCACAGTATATCTGTGGCTGACAACCATCCTAGTGGGCATGGTTAATCTTGTGTAATAGACTGTAATTAAATTAAAGCTCTTGGCTTTACAAATGGCTTCAACATAATAGAACCCCAAGGATGAATCTCAATATTATCATCTCCCAGTTAAATGGTAAATAGGGTCAGTATTGACTAGAATAGGATCTTTAAGAACTGAGACACCTTGTGTAAGACCAAGTGATTATCAATAAATGTGTTTCTCCTAGTAATTCAATTTAGTCCATTCCTAATTTGAATATAATAAAATAAAGGGGGACACAATTAGTTTTCTTCTTATCTTAGTGTTGTGGTTCCTTTCATTGGCCAAAAAATTAATTACTTCTCTAACTTAGAAAAGGTAAGGACATTCTGACTATCTCTGAAAACTGTGATCTGATCATTTATTGTTTCAATAGCTTTATATCTACACTTTTCTTATACCAAGGGAACAGCATTTGTCTTTGTTACTGCCCATGGGATACTTAAAGGCCTTGAACTCAGTCACAGTCCTTGAAAGTGAGTCGATTACCTCTAACTCTTTTCAATAATGCAAATGTGAAAAACTATTCAAGAAATTCTCTCCCAGGAAGACTCATTTGACAAGGTCATTCAAAGAATGGACACTCATTAATGAAAGTTGTTTGAAAAAGTCATTGCTTCATACACGGTCCACTTTCTTTTTTTAAATTTTTATTGGTTATTTAATTTACATTTCAAATGTTACCCCTCTTCCTGATTTCCCTCCCCCAAACTGCCTATCCCCCCTGCTTCTATGAGAGTGCTTGCCATCCCACCCACCCACTCCCAACTCACTGCCCTAGCATTCTCCTGTGGTGGGGCATCAAGCCTTGACAGGACCAAGGGCCTCTCCACTTTATTGATGCTAGATAATTCCATCCTCCGATCCTATGCAGCTCAGGTCCCTCCATGTATACTCTTTGGCTGGTGGTTTATTCCCTGGGAGACCTGGGGGTCTGGTTGGTTGATATTGTCGATCTTCCTATGAGGTTGCAAACCCCTTTAGCTCCTTCAGTCCTTCTCCTAAATCCTCTATTGGGGTCTCCGTCCTCAGTCGATGGTTGGTTGTAAGCATCTGCACCTGTATAGGTAAGGCTCTGGAAGAGCCTCTTAGGAGACAGCTGTATCGCATCTACAATGTTAAAATAATCACTTCTTAAGAAATCTGAATATAAAATGGTACTCTGACTTAAAAGAAATTACATTTCTTTGCAATAAAGCCTCTTCTAAGAAAAGTGTCTAGAATGTGTCCAAGTTGTACTGAGTTACTCTTCCATTTCTACCTTTCCTATTGATTTTAATATGGGTTACATAGTAACAGGGCCTCCAGTCTCCATATCATTCAGCTTCCAGACTTGTTTCCAAAGTCATGACATTTGTAATTATACTTCTCAGGTGAAGTGAGACTTATCTTCTGATTGTGCAGTCTGTTTTCAATCCAACAGACCACAAAGACCTTCTGAATCCAGATTGTCTTGACTTGAAAAACAAGGCTTTCTGAAACTGGCCAACCATAATTTGGCATTAAAAGTGTAACACTCTGTTTATGCTAATTGGTTAATTGAGAAAGTTCTCCTTCTGTGAAGCTTTGCTTGCTTGCAAAGGTCATAAAGGACCTATAAGAATTTTGCTGCTATATCTTAACCTCTGCTGTTTTCATACTCCAGTGCAGAACAAGTGAGTATGCTGTAATACACTTTTTCCTTGAAATTCTGCTGTCTTGGAGAGTGTTTGAGTCTTAACTCTAACACTACAACAGTGCTACAACAGATACTCTTAGTATACCATATGCTCATTTGTATTCATCCTGACATTCCTAACTCTAGAATCTTTGCAAACTTATTCTGTTCTTTCTGGATAGTCTGGATCGCCTGGGAGGTTCTTGATTTATTTATCTTGAAGCAGTGCTACATGCATGTAGAGCAGAAATTGCTTGTCATACACTGGGGTTTTGTGAAAAGAGGTTAAACTGAATTTGAGGCTGTTCTTACACCACTAGCAGACTCTTTTTCTTGGAAACAGCATTCCATATACTCAGTAGAGCTATTAGAAATTCTCCAACAACTTGGAAAGAAAATGGCAAATCTCATAGACAGAAGAGTACATGAGTCATCAGTTCCTTACAGATCTCTTGGTGCACAGACAATATGACCCTTCTTTGCAATCCATAAGGTGGATGAACAGAAACTTCAGAATAATGAAGGAAGAACACACCTGTAGCCTTTTTCCTTGTCATTCTTGTTATAGATGATGAACCCAGCTATGACATCTCTGATTTTCATTCTTTAACTGAAACCTTTGTGATAAGTATGATATGAACAGTCTTTATGAATTCCTTGCTAGGTACCCCAGCCAAAATAAGAAAAAATGAAAAGAAAAAAGAAAGAGAGAGAGAGAGAGAGAGAGAGAGAGAGAGAGAGGGAGAGAGAGAGAGAGAGAGAGAGAGAGAGAGAGAGAGAGAGAGAGAGAGAAAGGAAGGAAGGAAGGAAGGAAGGAAGGAAGGAAGGAAGGAAGGAAGGAAGGAAGGAAGGAAGAAAGGAAGGAAGGAAGGACCTCCTCTGTAAAGTTTCAGGGACTCGTGGGCAAGTCTGTAAGCCTCTTTTGCCATGCTTATGGCTGCAATTTTTTGTCTAGTGTGAGAAATCTGCTTACTCACAGCTTCCAGCATTACAGATAAAAGTCCATTTGTGTCTACATGAGCACAAAGCCTGTATGTCAATATCTCCCTTCCTAAATTACTACAAACTGCTATGCATGGAAAATGATGTTGGCTAAAGTTTTTGACTATTTGTACTCCATCCTATACCACTACCTGCATTCCTTGTTCACGTTGTCAAACCTTTTGATTATTCTCAATAGAAACATTGAATAAAATCACCCAACACTCCAATAAATGTTATAGAACATCAGACATTGTTATAGCCTATAAAAAATTTGACATGGGCTAGAATATTCAGATTAAGTTATCTGAGATATAAAATGTTAATTAAGAAGTGAAATTATTGCTAGTAATGGTTATTTAACTGTGTGCAAATCTGTGTGTGTGTGTGTGTGTGCATGCACGCGCATGTGCATTTGTGAAGCTACAATTGCACACAGAGGCCAGAGATCAACCTTCTGTACCATACTCAGGAAGCCTGTGTTGTTTTTAAACCAGAATCTCTCATTGGCCTGAAATTTGCCAAATAGACAAGACCAGTGTACTTTAAGATCTGTATGTATCCACTTAAATGAGAGAAGGTTAATTACCATGTACTACTTTGCCCAGATTTTCTGCTGCTGTTACTTGTTTTATCATTTGTGTACTGTGAATTCTAGGAGATGCAATACAGGTCCAAATTATTACAAGGAAAGGTCACTACTGGCTATGCTGTAGTCAACTCATCTTATCTTTCATTTGTGGGTCACACTCACAGTTACTAAACTTTGAATCTTCAAGACTAAGAAATTTCACTTATATTTAATTTACATTAATCAACCTACATTTAGTGTATATTGATAAACAAATGAACATACATACTTTATATAAGTGTGAGACATGTTAGAGATATGTTAGATGGAATCTTCTGTCCTTATTATAATTTTCCTTCATGACAAACTACATTCTCAGCAGCTGTTAATATTATTTAAAATTTTTATCATATAACTTAATATGTATGTAGTATATTATTTATAATATACATATGTAAATTTTATGCAAGCAGAAATGTCAAGTTTACTAAGTAACTTTAGATTGAAGTGGAAATTCTGTGACTCATTTACATGTACACTGATTTATAGACTTCATACACACACAAATCAGAACGGCACCATACATAAAGGTAAACATATATTTGTACATATCCTAAAGGAAGAGAAGGCAACTGTCCTCTACTCCACATCTGTGTCTGTCTTTTTGCTATTCCCTGTCAAGTAAAATTCTATAAAATGAATTGTATTTTACTTTGCATTGCAGCTTGATTAAGCATTTCATTTTTAACATATCTAAATGAAACCACAGGTTATTTTACGAAGGTCACCTAAATTATACTAAGCAAATTAAATTAATTGACAAAGGTTGACTGGGTATTTCTGTATGATTAAGAACTCCATTGTAATTATCTATATTGAGATTATGATTATGAACTAGACATTGACCCTTTGTTAGATTAAGTGATCAATTTAGGCAATCAGAGCTAACATAATAGCAAGCCACCCAGTCATCTTCTGTAATTACTCCACAGGTCAAGGTTACTAACCTTAGAACAACCAACAATAAGGACTAACTACTTCAAAGACTCCTTCTGAAGGAAAGAACATTATTTTAAGTTTTGTAAGTACACTGAGAAAGACACTTATTAAGCTTCTGCCACTTGACTAACATTACAATTTTAAGATGAAGTGAATTATTTATCATTCTAATTTTCCAATCTGGTAAGTATTAAAAATACTTCTCTTTGTTATGGAGAGGCAGACTATGACTATATTAATTTTTTGTAAATTTAAGAGTATAATTAATATTTTTGTTATTCTTTGTGGTGAACTATATTATTTAAATTCTTCCCCAATGTATATTTTTATTTATTATTTGTGAATTTCACAGCATGCATGCTGCTCTCATAGTGTTCCCTGGTCAGCCCTTGAACCCTGGTGACTTCCTCCAACAAAAGGAAGAAAAAAATAATACACAATTTGAGTTACCCATATACTCACTGGACCATGGTCAAAGTCCTGGTTGCCAACCACTTACAGAAAACTGAAACCTTCCTCTTCCAAACTCCTGCCAGAAGGCATAAGTTATGCAGTCACAGTCTCATATTCCTGTTCCTAAACTGATACAATTTGAACACTAAAGAACAGATATGAAACATTTTTTGGAACTAATGTTATTTTTGGCAATGTGTGTTCGTGTGTGTGTGTGTGTGTGTTATTTCAAGAAAAAAGACTTGCTTAGCAATTGTTGTAGACTAAATGTGTATAACTTGCTGAAGTCCATAGATAAATTACTGATTAATTACTAATTAATTATCTAGATGATGTCATTTCAGTATAAGGAATTTGACAGGTACTTATAGGTATAGATAATCTCAGGTGAGTAGAATCCTCAGGATAAGATATTCTAAACCTTGATCAGAATGAGTAATGTTTATATTCTGATCTAGTCTTCTAATAACAATGTTCAAAGATACTTCACAGTATATACTGAAATATTCAAATCCTGAAATGGTATTTCTTTAGGTAAAAATGGGTTTGTTTCCCATGACAGGGATAGCTTTGATACATGACAAGAACCACCTAGAAAGTACTAAAGAAAGTATTACTTTGAACTGTCCCTTCACCCTAAAGCAGCAAATCTCTTTTTTATTGAAAAATAGTTTCAAGTAATTGACAAGGTGCTATTGATCCAAGGCTGAAAATTCCTTTATGACTAGAAAAACATCAACATCCCTCACTTTAAGAACATAACACACTGCAAATAACAAGTGTCTTTTTGGTTCTCTAACCACAGCATCGGACTGATCCCCAACACAATACATAAAACATGTCTGATCCTATTTAGAAATCTGAAATTCTATATATAGAATAATCAGTATCATTCTATAAGATTACAAAGTGCTAATACTTGCCAGGAAACCTTATGTTCAAGCTTTTGCCTCATTTCAAATAAAATTAATATATCAACGGCAACTGTTTCCATAATTGGGGAAAAATATTCAGATAAAAGCATTTCATATTTGGGTGCAAGAATAAATACCAAAGAATGGTGTCTCTACCACATGACTTGTATTTCATTACAATGAATGAATGAGACCTTATTAATTATCTCTCCTTTTGTACAAAGCAATTATAAATTAAAATTAAAATTATAAAAATTAAAATTTTATCAAATAGATGTTGACTACAAGTAAAAATATCTATTGTTCCATTCACTTATAAATTGATGAGTTATCAAAGACTAAATAACAAATTAAGGTCAGATATTACTGCATAATAACTATCTATTAATATACTAAGTAACAAAAACAAATTTTTTCTCCTTAAGGTATTTCTAAATAGATAAATTTACCTTTTAATTATACAATTTCTTTTATATAACATAAATATTAAAATTTAGTTTAAATAAGTTTATAAATACTGTACTGCTAAAAATACAGAGTAGTAGAATACATGCATGGGAGGAGTCTCTTTAATCTCCAATCGTTCTCTTAATCACCTATTTGTACTGAAACACTAAACTCTATGCACAACACCAAATCTTAACCTGATATAAACTTATTGCTCCCTAAGAAACCATGCCAATGTAACTGTTATGAATTATAATGTAAACATTTTTGGAGATAGAGTTTTTGACAAAGCAGTCAGGACCCATAGGTTAAAATTCGCTCTTAGATTAACATAATATTGGTTCAGTATTCACAGTGTTCCACAAGGTCCAATGGGAAGAACAGTATAAAGAGATTCAAACAAACATTTGAAGTCTGGCTTTGACTCCTGATTCCTTCCCAGGCTCTAAGGTTTTACTTGCAGGTCATCTGAACCAGACCCAAGTACAATTATGCCTCACCATTCTGATGCATGCCCCGTATGGTATAAATCTTGTTTTTGAATGTGTTTGACTATTATTTTTATTTTAAACATAATTGAAAATTAGTGTATTAAATGGTAGTGATCCAAATGTGATTGCCTGCACAGATTTGGTGAAAAGTTTGCAAGTCAGGATTTAAGACTTTTATTTCTTGCAGTTTTCTTCTTTTAAACAAAACGAGGGAAAACAATAAATCAGTTCTCCTATGTGAAAGACACATGAAGAAAGTAAGAAACGTTAGAAAGTAAGTTGAATAAAAGGCAACTTCTTATTCAGAACCCATGTTCCATGGGATGATGGATTTCAAAAGAGAGCAAGTAGGTGTAATTGAGAAGAAGCTTGGTACAGGCTCAGGAAACGCCCATAATTCAATTAGGGTCTGATTGTCATTAAAGTTTTGTGTCAAGCTAGAGCGAAGACATGTGGGTACTGCAGCAAGGTACTAATTTAGTTTTCAGTGGAAGTTGAGATAAAAAAAAATGTTTTTGACAGGGAAAGTGCAAATTGCCATAAACATTTGTGCTACATTAAATTTGAAACAGCTTTAAAATAAAATAAAGGATTAACAAGCCAGATAAAAATGTATGTCAGTATTGTAATAATTATGCAATTAATTTAAAACAATATTTTTCTTGTTTTATTGAATACTGAAGTGACAAATAGAAGCTGTACCTTAAGATTTACTATATGATAGTGTTCGACAAACAATGAGAGGTCATCATACAGTGTTATAGAAGAATAAAACTATGTATAGGTACACTGTAGCACACGACTTTTTGTTATTATGGAAATATTTGCTTTTATTAGCCCTGGATTAAAAATGTTTTGTAAGATATTTATTTGATAATGACAACTGTGCTTTGATATTAAATAAGGATCCTAAACATTGTATCTATTCTTTAATTGGACTCTGTATTTAGTTGAATTAATTCAGTGCTATCATTAGGTAAATACACATTTGTATCCTCAATTACAACCTTTCAGTTGTCTGAAATTTGAAGAATTTTTTTAGCTTGGGTTATTTTTCCTATTAATATGAATGTGATAAAGCAAGGAGTTTGCAAGGTAGCTTGGGAAATAGTGAGTGTCTCCTCTTTGTGCAGCATTATCCGCACTTCCATTGCTACACTTTTATTGACCTTAGCTTGTCCTTTTTAATTTAGGCATATATTTCTTAATCCACTTATTTGCTCACACATTTAAGTGTTTCTTTATGATGCCACCTCTTCCTTACTTTTTCCTCTGATTAGACCGACGTCAGGAATGCAGATATTGATTTGATCACAGATTGCTCAAAGTTGTTCTTTAAAAGCATTTTTAGGAAATTGACATTAAAAATGATAAAATAAGAAAATCTGGTTGGAAGCAGGCACCAGATAATGACCTCAAGGCCTCCATAAAATAAAAACAGTCTGAGAAGAAGAGAATCAGCTAAGCTAATATGTCTTCAAAACAGATCAGCAGCTTTTGTGTTCATTTGATCTTAGGCAAACACATCTTATTGCCTTCTCGGTCACGTTAATTCACCTTTCCAGTCAGTGGTTCTTAGCTTCTATAACAAACAATCCCTTCTAACAAGATCTACATCTATCTGCATATTTATAATCTGTCTATTTTGTATATCACTGATTCCATTTGGTACCTCCATATGGAATCAAATCTATATGTTACAAAGTACAAAACAACCTTAAACCATATCTACAATCTCCCTGTACAAGAGTGTGCTCCGAATACATCATTCTCAAATGATTACTGAACAATACTGAACAATACTTCCTTAATATAAGAGTTTTAATTCTGTCCTTGAAAAATTCATGAATGTACATAATACGTTTTCTCACACTCATGTTGTAACATCTATTGTTATCCTTCATCCACTTCCTAATCAACCCTCTCTTCTCCAACAATTCCCCTCCTACTCCTACTATCATGCCTTTTGGGTTAAATGTGATTCCCTGTGAACAACCCTAGGTGAACTCATCAACCACAAAAATATATATTAAAAGTTTTAATTGAAAAAAAAAGTTTGAATTGAAAATTTTTGAATACTATTGTTCTTAAGCCTTCTATAATTGCAATGGAATCTATCATGGCTAAAGAAAGCACAGACAAATTTAGTCTTCAAATAAAAAGCATGAACTCTTGTAATGTATTGAATTATAACCCCTCAAACGTAAGTTGAAGCTTAACTCTATAGCACTGCATAATTATAACTTTATTTAGAAATATCACACACACACACACACACACAGAGACACACACAGACACACACAGATACACCACACACACACACACGTCTAAATCATATGAGGACACACTAATAAAGAAGGTCTTAAATTTAGTATGACAATGATTGTGTCCTTACGGAAGGACGCACGATGTTAAGGCTAATAAGGGAGCAAAGAACTGCATTGTTACTACAGTGTACCATGTGCGTGAACTGCTGTAGTTGCCAATAAAGGAGGGCTCGGCACTTCCAGCAAACCACAATCAGCTACAAGTAGGACTGAAATGACACTGCCCCTCAGATTTCAATGGGAGTACAACACGCCCACACATGTTTTGGATATGGAACACCAAGAACTATTAAACAATCTGCTATTTTAAAATATTCAGGAAACTAATCATTGTTCACTATTTATTCATTCTATATTTTACATCTGAAGTTGCTATTACAGGGTAAATAACTGGAGAATTATATTCAAGTGATAGTTTATATTTTAATATAATATTTGCTATTATCAAATAATATCTTTACTTTAAATAAAAAAGGTACTTTAGTATATAAATGACAGTAGAGACTATGTTTCTGGTTTTCTACATTTACATCTCCTATTGAAAAATTCATGCATGCCATTTAAAAATTTAGAGGTAAACATAATTATCCACTGATTTCTTTTAAGTCAAATTTTCTCTTTATAAATAATACAGGCATGCCCATAGATTTTATTTTCATAATGAGTTTTATTAAAAATTTAAAAATAATAGAGAAATAGAGCAATGAGGAATGCCTCGTTTTGCCATATGAAATGTCTTGAAAGGGCTTCAGGATGTACTCTGTATGTGAGTTCTAAATTACTCAGAATTGAAAACTGCTGTGAATGCAAATAAAATTTGCATGTATAGAACATAAATAAAGACATGTTTAGAGAACACATTTAGAGGGAAAGAAAGAGGAAAGAATATATTCACATGTGCATGCAATATTTCCTAAAAATGTAAAAGGACAATTAATTATGTCCTAGAGAATGTCACCACCACTTCAGGTGCCAGGCATGCATGAGGTGCACAGATGTCCATGCAGGCAAAACACACCTACACACGGAATAATATCTGCTACATATGCAGCTGGAGACATGAGTCTGCCATGTGTACTCTTTGTGTGGTGGATGAGTTCCTGGTTGATTGGAATTGTTCTTATGGGGATGCAAGCCTTTTTAGCTCCTTCAATCTTTTCTCTAACTCCTCCAATGAGGACCCTGTTCTCAGTTCAATGGTTGACTGCTAGCATTCACCTCTGTATTTGTCATGCTCTGGCAGAGTCTATCAGGAGACAGCTCTATTAGGCTCCTGTCAGCATGCACTTCTTGGCATCAGCAATATTGTCTGAGTTTGGTGACTCTGTGTGTATGTGTGTGTGTGTGTGTGTGTGTGTGTGTGTGTGTGTGTGTGTGTGTGTGTGTGTGTGTGTGTATGGGCTGGATCCCCAGTGTGGCAGGCTCTGAATGGCCATTCCTTCATCCTCTGCTCCAAACTTTGTCTCCATATCTCCTTCTGTGAATATTTTTCTTTCCCCTTCTAAGGAGGACTGAAGTCTCCACACTTTGGTCATCCTTCTTCTTGAGCTTCATGTGGTCTGTGTGTCTTGAGTAATTCGAGCTTTTGGGCTAATATACACTTATCCGTGAGTGCATACCATGTGTGATTTTTGTGATTGGGTTACCTCATTCAAGATATTTTCTAGTTCCATCCATTTGCCTAAGAATTTCAGGAAGTCATCGTTTTTAATTGCTCAGTAGTACTCCATCGTATAGATGTCTCTCATAACGCAGGAGTAATTCACCAAATGTTATACCATCTAGATTGTGGGACTTGATTATATAAGCACAAGGAAACTTATACATTATAATAGCATTTTCTCTGACCTTTTGCTGTAAAATGCCTAACTCATCAATTTCCAGCTCATGTATGTGCTGCTAACATCAATTTCCAGCTCATGTATGTGCTGCTTAGGCTGATATATTTTATCCATGGCCTACTCTGCTTATGTTGTTATGTTTTTATTCATTCTAAATATAAATTTCATTAAGGTATCCCAGGTATAAATTTCATTATTATATTCCATTTGCAGTATACATCGAGTATTTGAAATCAATATATGAATTCTGTTTAATTAATATTAAATGAAAGAATTGGTATAATTGAATAGACTATACAATTCTATGCAAATAGAGAACATTATGTGCTAATTGATTATCAGTAGTAAACAAACAGTTCAATATTTATTCCTGAAATCATAATACTTTGAAAATTATCATGAAATGCCACTATATATATGCATGTATATATATATATATATATATATATAGTGATAAATTGAGAAAGAATTTTTAATAAAATTTGAACTACGAAATTTTCACAGGCAAGTAATAATGGTGGAATTCCTGACAGGCAATTAAGAAACTGAAGTATATTATTATCCATCAACAACTAGCAAGTAATAATTAAACTCCTTTTAAAATTAGCCAATGCTGCTGTAAGATTTGAAAGGATAATTATAACATTAAAGCACGGTCTCTGGACCCACATGCTTCTTGATCAGCTGTACAGAAAACAGCCAACAATAACGCAAATTATAGTGTGGACATATCTGTGATAGAAAGTGCCAGGAGAGTTGAAACAAATGCATTAACATGGCTCAAACCTAGAAAGAGTCATTATTAAGAAAGTGAGACTTGAAATGAATCCTGAAAAAAAAATGTCTAAAAGCTTTGACAAAGGCATGCTCAAAGAATTTGATTAGAATACTGTTTCTTCCATTTCATGAAATCAGGGTCATTCACTTCAAAGTTAGACACTGAAGAACCATGAAGGACCATATGAATGTCAAATTTAAGGTAAAGAAATGACATCAGAGCAAAGAAACTACTGAAATGCTTATACTGTAGCTCACCAACTCACAATATAATAAAAATGAGCTAAAGCAAATTAAACATCTTGATGCCTCATTGGAAAAAATAATACATATGAGCCATATAACATGCTAAATATACAAAGATTACAGTATTTTAATTCAATGATCAAATTAACAAGATCTAGAATCCTGTAAAACACACAGCCACTGCTTATGGGTTAGGAGTGATTACCTAAACTAGATGAGCTTCTAGCCACGTGTATAAGGAATTGTTGAGGTTAGTTTTACTGCAATCGAGATGTTTATTTTACCAGTGGGAATCATTATTCCATGGAATGGGATCCTGGACTTAATAAAACTGAGAAAGTAAACCAAGCACCAGTGTCCAGGGCTCTTAACTTTCTGATGTAGACACTAGTGACCACCTGCTCCTATAGGATTTTATCAAGTTGTATCACTGCCATGTGATTGTGCCCTATACCAGTAAACCAAATAACTTTCACTCCCCTAGCTTGCTTTTGTCAGGTGTTTTTCCTTTTGCTGTTTTCATAGCAGAAATAAAAGTAAAGAATATAGTACCAGCCTAGGTTTCATTTATTTGTTTTTTGTTTTTGGTTTTTTTTTTTTAATGTCAATGTGTTGATGGCTACTATTATCTGGATTAAGGGCCATATCTTTTTATTGTATATTTCTCTATTTACATTTCAAATGTTATTCCCTTTCCAGGTTTCCTGTCCATAAGGCCACTTCCCCTCCCCTTCTTGTATAAGGGTGTTCCCCTCCCAATCAATCCTCCCTTACCACCCCACCCCAACATGCCCTTACACTGGAGGGCTAATCTTGGAAGGACCAAGGACTTCTCCTTCTATTGTTGCTCAACAAGACCGTCCTCTGCTACATATGAGGTTGGAGCCATGGGTCAGTCCATGTATAGTCTTTGGGTAATGGTTTAGTTGCTGTAAGCTCTGGTTGGTTGTCTCTGTTGTTCTTATGGGGTTGCAAGCCCCCTCACCTCTTTCAATCCTTTCTCTAATTCCTCCAACTGGGGTCCTGTTCTCAGTTCAGCAGTTTGCTTCTAGCATTTGCCTCTGTATTTGACATGCTCTGGCTATGTCTTTCAGGAGACATTTATATACGGTTCCTGTCCACATGCACCTCTTAGTTTCATCAGTCTTATCTAGTCTTGGTGGCTGTATATTTATGGGGCACATGTGGGACAGGCTCTAAATGGTCATTCCTTCAGTCTCCCCTCTAAACTTTGCCTTTATATCCCTTCCTATGAATATTTTTTGTTCCACATTTTAAGAAGGACTGAAGCATCCTCATTTTGGTCATCCTTCTTCTTGAGCTTCATGTGGTCTGTGGATTGTATCTTGGGAAAGCCAAGCTTTTAGGCTAATATCAACTTATCAGTGAGTACCTACCAGGTGTGTTTTTCGAGATTGGGTTACCTCACTCAGGATGATATATTCTAGGTTCATCCATTTGCCTATGGATTTCATGAAGTCATTGTTTCTGATAGTTGAATAGTACTCCATTGTGTAGACGTACTGTATTTTCTGTATCCATTACTCTGTTGAAGGGCACCTGGATTCTTTCCAGCTTCTGGCTATTATAAATAAGGCTGCTATGAACATAGCGGAGCATGTGTCTTTGTTATATGTTGGGGCATCTTATTGGGTATATGCCCAGGAGAGGTATATCTGGATCCTCAGTTAGTGGAATGTCCA
This sequence comes from Rattus rattus, assembly GCF_011064425.1. NCBI lineage: Eukaryota > Metazoa > Chordata > Mammalia > Rodentia > Muridae > Rattus > Rattus rattus. Next base: position 60,789,550 of record NC_046157.1, on the reverse strand, counting down.
ATTTTCTGAAGAACCTCTGGACAGATTACCAGAGTGGTTGTGCCAGCTTGCAATCCCACCAAAAATGGAGGAGTGTTCCTCTTTCTCCACATCCTCACCAGTGTCTATTGTCATCTGAGTTTTTGGTCTTAGCTATTCTGACTGATGTGAGCTGGAATCTCAGTGTTGTTTGATTTCCATTTCCCTGATGACTAAGGATGTTGAGCACTTCTTTAAATACCTCTCAGCCATTTGATATTCCTTGGCAGAGAATTCTTTGTTTAGCTCTGTATCCCATTTTTTATTACAGTTATTTGGCTCTCTGGGTCTAATTTCTTGAATTCTTTGTATATTTTGCATATTAGCCCTCCATCAGTTGTAGGATTGGTAAAGATCTTTTCCCAATCTGTTGGTTGCCGTTTTGTCCTAACCACAGTGTCCTTTGCCTTACAGAAGCTTTGCAGTTTTATGAGACCCCATTTGTCAATTCTTGATCTTAGAGCATAAGCCATTGGTGTTTTGTTCAGGAAATTTTCTCCGGTGCCCATGTCATCAAGGCTCTTCCCACTTTTTCTTCTATTAGTTTGACTGTATCTGGTTTGGTGTGGAGGTTATTCATACACTTGGACTTAAGCTTTGTACAGTTGGGGGGAGGGTGGTAATGGGGAGAGGATGGGGAGGGGAACACCCATATAGAAGGGGAGGGATAGGGGTTAGGGGGATGTTGGCCCAGAAACTGGGAAAAGGAATAACAATCGAAATGTAAATAAGAAATACCCAAGTTAATAAAGATGGAGAAAAAAAAAGGTTCGATTTGCATTCTTCTACATGTTGACCTTCATTTGAACCAGCACCATTTGTTGAAAATGCTATCTTTTATCCATTGGATGGTTTTAGCTTCTTTGTCAAAGATCAAGTGACCATAGGTGTGTGGGTTCATTTCTGTGTCTTCAATTCTGTTCCACTGATCTATCTGCCTGTCTTTGTATGAATACCATACAATTTTTAATCATTATTGCTCTATAATACAGCTTGAGGTCAGGGATGGTGATTCCCCCAGAATTTCTTTTATTGTTCTGGATAGTTTTTGCTATCCTGGGTTTTTGTTATTCCTAATGAATTTGCAAATTGTTCTGTCTAAGTCTATGAAGAATTGAATTGGAATTTTGATGGGGACAGCTTTGAATATGTAGATTTCTTTTAGCAAAATGGCCATTTTTACTATATCAATCCTGTCAATGCATGAGCATGGAAGGTCTTTCTTACTTCCAAGATATTCTTCAGTTTTCTTCTTCAGAGTCTTGATGTTCTTGTCATAAGATCTTTACATGTTTGGATAGATTGACACCAAGGCATTTTTATCTTATTTGTGACTATTATGAAGGGTATCTCTTCCATAATTTCTTTATTCTGTTTATTCTTTGAGTAGAGGAAGACTACTGATTTGTTTGAGATAATTTTATACCCAGCCACATTGCTGAATTTGTTTATCCGGCTTAGTAGTTCTCTAGTGGAACTTTTGGGGTCATATCATCTGTAAATAGTGATATTTTGACTTCTTCCTTTCTAATTTGTATCCCTTTGACCTCCATTCCTTGTCAGATTGTTTTGGAAAGGACTTAGAATGCTGTATTGAATAAGTAGGGAGAGAGAGGGCAGCCTTGTCTAGTTCCTGATTTTAGTAGGATTGCTTCAAGTATCTCTCCATTTACTTTAATGTTGGCTAATTCTTTGTTGTATATTGCTTTTACTATGTTTATGTATGGGCCTTAAATTCCTGATCTTTCCAGGACATTTATTATGAAGGAATATTGAATTTTTCAAATGCTTTCTCAGCATCTAAAGAAATGATCATGTGATTTTTTTCTTTGAATTTATTTACATATTAGATTATATTGATGTATTTCTGTATACTGAACCATCTCTACATCTCTGGGATGAAGCCTACTTGATCATGATGGATGATCACTTTGATGTGTTCTTGGATTTGGTTTGCAAGAATTTTATTGAATATTTTTGTGTTGATATTCATAAAGGAAATTGGTCTGAATTTCTTACTTCCAAAGAAATCTCTTTGAGAAGTTCATTGATTTATATTGTGGTTTTTAGATATTCTTTTTTTAAAGGTTTATTTATTATATATAAGTACACTGTAGCTGTCTTCAGACACACCAGAAGAGGGCATCAAATCTTATTACAGATGATTGTGAGCCACCATGTGGTTGCTGGGAATTGAACTCGGGACCTCTGGAAGAGCAGTTAGTGCTCTTAACCACTGAGCTATCTCTCTAAACCTTCCAGTCTCATCTCTTTCCATCCAGATAAAACCCTTCAGTTCGAAAGCCTATTTTCATGTTTCCATATTGTATGTGAACAGTGAATTTCTAGCTTGAGGGTGGGTAGAAGTAATCTATTGTAAGTTTGAAATAAAAATTTAAAAGTATTTTTTTATTATGAGTATGTTGGGGGTGTGAGGGCACATGAGTGCCAGTGGTTGAAGGCCAGAGTCATTGGATGGCCTGGGACTGGAGTCACAGGCTATGGATGCTGCTGGATGTGGGTGCAGCATAAGGATATTAATACCTCTACTCCCAACACTCGTTAAGCTGCCCCTTAGGGAGTGTTACAGTTTTGTGTCTAATAATTCCTTCAGGATAAAATGGTGACATTTGTTTCTGTTTTCAAAACAATCATTAAAGTTCAGTGAAAACCTTGACATAGTTGCTTTTGGAGACATGCTAGAAAATAATTACCAGTGAGAAAAGGGATCAAGTGGGACTGTATTCCGGATATGTCTTCCTACAATCCAACCATACCTTGGTCTACAGTAGCCTCAGAAAGAGCTGAGTTCCAGTTGCTTAAGCCAACATTGTGCCTTCATAAATTTGCTTCTCTTGTCTACCTTAAACTCCTGGTCCACCATCACTTCTCTTAGGAGCATACATAATGAAGTAGTTTTAAGACATATTTTTGTGACACTACCAAAACTATTCTCATAAGTCTACAAAAAACTGAAAAAGTAAAGTGTTTGTATGATGATATTTTAAAGTAAAATCTGTGGAATGGAGTTTTATTTTAGTTTTGTAAGTGGAAACAATATGTTTATTTATGGGAGTAGAAGCAAAATTTCTTTATATTTACAATATCTCCTGCCAAATCAGTATTCTGAAAAAAAAATTGTTCTATTTTCAATACCAAGCACTGGATTAGCACTGGTATTTTGTATTAAAACTGCCAGAAATTTACTTTTTTGTGAGATCTAGGGAGTTATTCATTTTTCACACAGTGTAGCAATGTAGATTCACACTTAGACTCCCAGACTGAAGAGCTGTTTCAATTTAAGACAATCACCAGGTGGTGAGAATGTTCCCAGCACCCACATCCAGCAGCATCCATAGCCTGTGACTCCAGTCCCAGGCCATCCAATGACTCTGGCCTTCAACCACTGGCACTCATGTGCCCTCACACCCCCAACATACTCAGAATAAAAAAATACTTTTAAATTTTTATTTCAAGCTTACATTTGAGGTTCTCCTGACTTTGCCTTACAGACGCTAGGATTATAGGCATCCACCCTTGCCTGGTTGACATGGGACTGGGGATAACGCTCATGGCTTTAGGTGTGGTAGACCAGTAATCTCCCAAATGGCTACATCCCTAGCTCAGACTCTGCTGTTTTCATGGAATTGTGCTGCCTCAAAAGATGGAATGGAGTTTTAAACTACAGAATTCACAAGTGAAAGAAAGCAGGACAGCAGCATTGTAGACAGAGGACCAAAAATCCGATTACTACTCAGACATGTGATATTTCAGAAGGCTGCCATAGGAGAAGGTAGGTAGAAAACTTCTTGTTACCCAACCTAGTGTTAAATAATCTACTTACAGAATCAGAGGCAGCAGACTAAGTCACCAAGACCATTACCCTTAACTCCTATAAACTGCGTCTCTTGTTCTGACAAATATGAAGTCATCATTGGAACAGTTTTATTGAGAGAAGTTAATATGTCATGAAGAAGAGAAAAGGGCTAAAATGCTCATAACTAGTTGCTAATTCTTATTTTTACCGATGAACACTGATTAATTTATTTTAGTGAATAAGATGAGAGAACTTGGGAGGATTTTTAAAGGAAACTCAATTAGAATGAACAATCTAAATGAAAATAGTGGAGAAACTATCTCCTGCTTCATAAAATTGAGTAATGTAATTTTATACTGGGTTACTACATAATCGTGTAGATGTCTCATGGGAAGTTGAAGTATAAGTATAATTGTGACTTCTAGGAATGAATTGGGTAGTGTTCTTTCTGTTTCTATTTTGTGGAATAGTTTTAAAAGTATTGGTTTTAGGTCTTCTTTGAAGGTTTAATGAAATTCTGCACTAAACCCATTTGGTCCTGGCTTTTTTGGATACTGTCTTTGTGCCTCTAGGTTAGTTTGGCTAAGGATTTATCTATCTTGTTGATTTTCTCAAAGAATTAGCTCATGGTTTTGATTATTCGTATAGTTCTTTTTCTTTCTACTGGGTTGATTTCTGCTCTGAGTTTGAGTTTTTGGTGCATTTGCTTTGTTTTGTTCTAGAACTTTCAGGTGTGCTGTCAAGCTGTTAGAGTATGCTCTCTCCAGTTACTTTTGGAGGCACTAAGAGCTAAGAGTTTTCCTCTTAGCACTGCTTTCATTGTGTTCCATAGGTTTGGGTATATTATGCCTTCATTTTCATTAAATTCTAAAAAATTCTTTAATTTCTTTTTTTTCTTGGTCAAGTTATCATTGAGTAGACGGTTGTTCAGTTTCCATGTGTTTGTGGGCTTTCTGTCATTTTTGTTGTTATTGAAGACCAGCTTTAGTCCATGATTATCTGATAGGATGCATGGGATTATTTCAGTCTTTTTGTATCTGTTGAGGCCTGTTTTGTGACCAAGTATATCATCAGTTTTGGAGAAGGTACCATGAGGTACTGAGAAGATAGAATATTTCTATTTTTAAGATCAAATATTCTATAGGTATCTGTCAATTCTATTTTGTTCATAACTTCTGTTAGTTTCATTGTGTCTCTGTTCAGTTTGTGTTTCCATAATCGGTTTATTGATGAGGGTGGGGTTTGGAAGTCTCCCATTATCATTGCATGTTGTGAAATGTATGCTTTGAGATTTAGTAAAGTTTCTTTTATGAATATGAATGCCCTTTCACTTGAAGCATAGATGTTCAGAATTGAAAGTTCACTGTAGTAGATTTTTCCCTTGATGAGTATGAAGTATCCTTCCTTTTTTTTTTTTAATAACTTTTGGTTAAGAATCAATTTTCTTTGATATTAGGATGGCTACTCCAGATTGTTTCTTGGAACCATTTGCTTAGAAAATTTATTTCCAGCCTTTTACTTGGAGGTAGTGTCTGCCTTTGTCTCTGAGGTGCATTTCCTGTATGCAACAAAATGCTGGGTCCTGTTTATTTATCCAGTCTGTTAGTCTATGCCTTTTTGTTGGGTAGTTCAGTCCATTGATGTTAAAAGCTATTAAGGAAAAGTTTTTGTTGTTTTCTGTGTTTTTTTTTTTGAGGTAGAATTATGTTTATGGGGCTATTTTCTTTTGTGTTTGTTGAAAGAAGATTACTTTCTTGTTTTTGCTAGAGTGTAGTTTCTCTCTCTGTGTTGGAGTTTCCCATCTATTATCCTTTGTAGGGCTAGATTTATGGAAAGATTTTGTACAAATTTGCTTTTTTTTCATGGAATATCTTGGTTTCTCCATGTATGGTAATTGAGAGTTTTGGTGAATACAGTGGCCTGGTTTGGCGTTTGTGTTCTCTTAGGATCTGTTTGACATCTGCCCAGGGTCTTCTAGCGATTATAGCCTGTTGAGGAATCTAGTGTAATTCTGATAGGGCTGCCTCTGTATGTTACTGAACCTTTTTCCCTTACTGCTTTTAGTATTCTTTGTTTTGGGTATTTGATATTTTGACTATTATATGATGGAAAGAATTTTTTTTCTGGTCCAATCTATTAGGAGTTCTGTAGGCTTCTTTTATGTTCATGGGCATCTCTCTGTTTCTGTTAGGGAAGTTTTCCTCTGTAATTTTGTTGAAGATATTTACTGTCCCTTTAATTTTGGAATCTATACTCTCTTCTATACCTATTATCCTTAGGTTTGGGGTTCTCATTGTATCCTGAATTTCCTGGATATTTTTGGTTAGAAGCTTTTTGCATTTTTTTATTTTTTGGACTATTGTGTTAATGTTTTCTATGGTATCTTCTGATCCTAAGTTTCTTTCATCAATCTCTTGTATTCTGTTGGTTTTTCTTTTGTCTATGACTCCTGATCTCTTTTCTATGTTGTCCCTTTTCTTTTCTTTTCTTTTCTTGTCTTATCTTATCTTGTCCTTCTTTCCTTCCTTCCTTCCTTCCTTCCTCCCTCCCACTCCCTCCCTCCGTCCCTCCCTCCCTCCCTCCCTTCTTTCTTTCTTTCTTTCTTTCTTCCTTTCTTTCTTTCTTTCTTTCTTTCTACTTTTTGTGGTCAGAGTAGACATTCACATCCTTTTCTTTTTTATTTTTTTTTCAATTTTATATTTCTTAGAAATTTTATGTATTTACATTTCAAATGTTATCCCCTTTCCTCCTCTCCTATATCCTGTCTTCCTCCCCCTGCTTCTATGAGGATGCTTCCACTCACCCACCCACTCCCACCTCAATGCCTTGTCATTTTCCTGCATTGCAGAAATGAGACTTCTCAGGACCAAGAACTTTTCCTCCTATTGATGCTGGACAATGACATCCTCAGCTACATATGCAGCTGGAGTCATGGATCCCTTCATGTGTACTCATTTGTTGCTGGTTTAGTCCTTGGGAGCTCTGGTGTGGTCTGTTTTTGTTTTTGTTTTTTTTTTGTTTTTGTTTTGTTTTTTTTTTCTTATATTGTCTATTATTGCTGATCTTTTTCCTAGGTTTTCTATCTCCAGGGTTTTCTCTCTTTTTGATTTGTTTATTGTTTCTATTTCCATTTCTAGATCCTAGATTTTTGTTCAGTTCTTTCGGCTGTTTGGTTGTGTTTTCCTGTAATTCTTTAAAGGATTTTTGTGTTTCCTCTTTAAAGGATTATATCTGTTTACCTGTGTTCTCCTGTATTTCTTTAAGGGAGTTATTTATGTCCTTCTTAAAGTCCTCTGTCATCATCATGAGATGTGATTTTTAAATCCAAATCTTTCTTCTGGTGTATTGTGGTATCCAGTACTTGTTGTGGAGGAAGAACTAGGTCTAATGATGCTAAGTAGACTTGATTTCTGTTGCTTAGTTTCTTGTGCCTGCCTCTAGTCATCTGGTTATTTCTGATGTTAGTTGGTCATGTTGTCTCTGACTGGAGCTTGTCCCTCCTAATGTCATTTAAGCTTGTGATCTTAGGAGTGAGATCACTCCTGGGAGACCCACTCTCTGTAGGTTTTGGATCCAGAGGGCTGTGGGACAGTCTTAGCTCTCCTATTTAATTAATTTAATGGCTTGATATGCCTAACTTATAAATTAACCATCATGATTTATAGATATACAAGTATGACAAACATAGCATGTATAAAGGTTTGTATACACAGAAGATTCCACACTATCCACAGTGGAAGCCATAACTATAGGTTTTAAAATGGATTTTCTAGCACTTAAGTGGGAGTATTATAAAATTATACAAATTACATTACTCCATTCAGAATGCTCTGATCTATCTAATAATCCCTCTTTTTGTCTCATGAATTTCCCCAAATAATCAATCTTTCTACTGTCTCATGCATTTTGTTATTTGTGTAATGTTATAGATTTGAAAACAGCATGCATATATTGAGAATGGCTTCTTTCATTAACTGTATGCAGTTTTTCCCAGATTTTTTCATAATATCATAGTTCATTAACTTTTAGCACTGATTTATTTTCCCTGACATTTGTAAAAGCATCTTGGTCCTTTTGAGTTTTACAAATGGAATTCATATATAATCACCAGACTGCACAGCATATTTAGTGAGCGTTCTCTAGAAGAACAGATGGTCTAATCCGTAGGTGTGTAGTAGGGAAGGGAAAAACAAACTCCTTTTGGTACTTGCACTGGTTATGTCAATCAATTTCTAGGGCAGGCAATATACCCTGGAAGAATTTGTCAATGCATAATGAATTCTATGTCTTTATTTGTGGGTTCTTCATTTTGCTTTGGGCATTTTTGCTTTGTTTTCAATATGTTATACTTTGTTTTGGTTTTCTTTTTTTTTCACAAGGGACAGAGAATCAATACACAAAGTTCGGTGGGTCTCATGATTAAAGGACCTGGGAGGAACTGGTGATGAGGAAAGATATAATCAGATATATATTGTGCAAAAATTAAATAGTGAATTTAAAAATCTATGATAATGGAATAAACATATCCAAAGAGGGAATACTTAGTTAATTTAAGTATTCATAGTAGTACAGTATTTAAATATTGTAGTACAGGTATTCCAACCATGGTTTCCAGCACACTATGTAGCCTGAGAACATGGTAACTGATTATTCTACAAGGCCTGATGCTTCGAAATCCTAGTTTGGCAATTACAGTTTGGAGGAATGTTGGAGATCTATTGTTTCTACTCCAATTGACCATGCCATGCAAGTTGTGTTCTGATGTCAGCAATGGCGACAGGATAGATACCAGCAAGAAAATAAGAGGCAGGTGGCAGTGTTGAATGTTTTTATGACCTTCCAATAACTTGGTACTTGCTAAGGTCTTCTGACCTACAGGGGTACTATTCTCTCAATTAATGCTCATTGTAAAGGACCTCAAATAATAGCTCAAAGCCTACTTCTAATTGATTCCAGATACTATTAATTTGTCAAGATTGTACCATCTTTCACATATAGTAAGGGTCTCTTACTATGAGATTATTCTTCTGAATTACACATGGCTAGGGTCTATAGTGGATGGATTTTAATGCTATTTTGTTTAATGCTTCCCTAAAACTAAAAAATAGAGAACTTTAACTTGTTAATTGCTACAACTTTTCAGATAACTTTCATTCCAGCCTCCTAGACACAGTCTCTCTCTCTCTCTCTCTCTCTCTCTCTCTCTCTCTCTCTCTCTCTCTCTGTCTTTTTTGGTGTTGGTGTTAGGACTAGGTTGCCATGACATAATTAAGACTTACTAAATCCTCTGTTTTATTTTCTAAAAGAATAACTAGAGAATGTGTACAATTTTTCCCCAAAGTGTTGTTATGATGTACCAGTAAATTCAACCTGACATGATGTTTATCGGGGTATTGATCATGGATTTTACTTTTAGTGGACACAGTCCTATTCAGATAGCTTTTCTATTGTAAAATAATGTATTAAAAAGAAATGGTTTTCTTCATACAACTTGGCCATTTTGTGAGTGCACAACACATCATAGCCCTCCTTTATTACCTTGCAATGTCTTGCAGAGTTGCAATGATGTCTTCATTTTGATTTCTGATCTTAGTTACTTATGTCTTTTACTTTACCTTAAGCAGACATGCACACAACTCTGGTCCCTTTTATTGACCTTGTGGAAGAAAGAAACCACATACTATGGAAAGAGTCTTAAGGCCGTTTACTGCTATTAGTTCATCATCCAAAATACTTACCTAATGGTATTATTTCATTTAGATGCATCATATACTCATAAGTTTGTATTGTAATCATTGCATCCACTTGAACCCCTCCATAGAACAAGTCTGTATGTACACAGATACATAGAAGAAGAGATTGAAATAAACATAAACCCTTATTTCTCACTGCTTCTGCCATGGAATGTAAATGTTCATACTTAATGAATTTTTTACCAGTATTTCATTGTTACCCTGTATTCCTGAAGACATACAATCACTAAGATGTTCAAATCATATCTAAATTCTGTCTTTGAAATATAAATTGATCAAGAACTCACTTTTAAATATTTTAGATCACATAGTCTTCCAGTAGGATTCTCTACCTAACCCTTAAGCAATACTGTATAAAGACTCAAACAGCAAGAAGTACTGTGTGACTCCTTGGTAAAGTTTGCATCTAGACATTTCTTACTGATTTCTTCAAGTATTTCTGCTGCCAGCCAGAATTTTACTAAGCTTACTTGACTTCAAAGTTTTTTTTTTGTCTCTATGTATTTTTTTTTGCTTTGTTTTGATTACCTGAACCTGGAAAAACATTTGCTAAATTATTCATATTCTAGAGAAACAGCCTACAAGCTCTGTTCATTTCAACACTATTCATGTACTCTTCTTTCAAGTAAATTTTCATATTCATACAAACCAGATGTGTTTTTCCCTAGAATTCATCATCAATGGCCTCTAGGATCATCTTCATTTCCCTCTCAAGCCTTCTAAATAAGATTTCAACAGTCTTTCTCTCAGCATTCTGGCTTCTTAATTTCTCACAACAATGGCCTATTATGCTCCATTAACAGCATGATATAGTTTCTCTTGCCTAAACTCGAAACTCTTCTGAATTTCTCTCACAAACCAGTTTAAAGACATAGGAAATATATTTATGTTGATAAAGATCTAACAACAACCCAATTCCTCAGTTGCCAAAATTCAGTCTGTTACCGTATTCCTATGAGAAGTACATAAATGAGTCTAAAGAAGTAGGAAGGGGCTGTATGGCTCATATTTGGAGGCTCAGTTTAACCTTTGGAGTTTTTGTATGTGACATGGAGACTATATTTATTAATAAATGTCATTTGCGCTTATAGCTAGGAATTGTTTCCCATTAGCTCATGACTTAAGTTTCAAGTTTATATGATTCTATGTCTGCCACAGGTTGGTTAGTTACCTCTCCTCAATTTCATGCATCTGGCTTACACTCCCTCTAGGAGCCAAATCCTCCCACACCTGACTTTTCTGCAGTGTTCCTCCCTTTGATAAAAAATCCTGCCTATTTTATTTGATCCTGCTTTGCTATAGTCTACTTAGCTCTTTATTGAAGGTGATTTTTTATACAGTGCACAATAGATTAACCTTACAGCTTAGTTAATCCTGAAGCAAAAGGGAAAGACTAGCCTATGTCTATAGTAACACAATCATGAAACAGCACCTTAATCATATGGCATGGACTGAAAGCAGAGGGAACTTGCCAGGAGAGAAGTAGAAATAGCTTTCTAAGACCTTTCTGCTTTGACCCAATCCTCATAGACTTCACAAACTCTGAAAACAACAGCACTTGAGAAAAATCAAATTAGATCTGTGGAAGATATTTCAAAATCAAGACACAACAGTTGACTGTGAGGTTCTACTTTCTGTACAAGTAAAACAAGAATTTTATACTTTGAGATATTTTCACGACTAACAATTTGTCCTTTCATTTCTAAAATACATTATGATTTTCATTATGAACCTTCATTATCTCCATGATTATCAAGTAGGCTTGTTGAATACTGATATTAACAATGTAAAATAAAGTAGAAAAATGGATTGTAAAATCGCACAGCCAGGCAAGTAAAAAATGAGGAACAAGGATTAAATGGTAGATCTTGACACTTCTATTGGGATGATTGTTCCACAATAGATTTCAGCTATTCAGAATATGTTTTGTGTTCTTAAATATTTAATTCACTGATGTGATACAAAATCACAGCACTTACCTGAAAGGTAATAAAATATAATCTCTTATATACACCCCTGATGGTCAAAACCTAGAAACACTAATTTGAGGTACCCTTGATTAAATATTTTGACTTGACACTAGTATGATGACATTATTAAAGTAACAAAAAGAAAGCCAACAATTAAAGCAGTTTAAAGTATGTTATTGGGCACACCATATAGACAGATTACACAAAGTAGAGAAACCACACCTATATGTCTTATTTGGTATCAGAGGATAGTTTTTGCCTTTGGTTATTGGAAAATGGGTTTCATTTTGTACATTTCAAGTGATTTACCAAGTGGTCATGAGTGCATATAAAACACATTCAGACCTATCAGAAGCTAAAGAGAGCCTGTAAAAATTTTGTTTTATACTTGAAAGATGTCAATGTCTCTGAAGTCATTGAATCTCCTACCAGTGAATTAGCTTTGTAGAAGGTTGTGTAAATTGCTAGTTATTTGCTGTCTTCAATTCTGCAAACGATGTGTTGGTAGTCAGGGACTGACATTTCAGAGGAGTATGGAGTTTTGAGAAATTTCATTTAGTAAGACTATCTCTTTCCTCTATTTTTCTACAGAGTCAAGAAAGATATTTCATGAATTTTCAATGAAAATAATTAAATTTAATTAAGTAAATAGACTATAAATCTATGCTTACACAAATGATGACACTTCTGGGTTACTTTAAATTCATGAGCAAGAAAATGGATGGTAGACAATGCTTAATAGGACAAAAAATGTTTTTTTAGTATTGCTGTTATAGGAAATAAGAAATGGTATTTGAAGTCAGTAGATGCTTTGAGACTTCAGATTCCAACTAATAAAATTATCCGTACCCCTAGTGTAGGCAACATAAGGCAGAAATGACTCAAACTTATTGTTTTTCTCTAAATTTCATATTATAGTCTTTCTTTTTATTTTAATTTCTCCCCTCTGTCTTTGTCAATTCTGTCTCTATCTTCGCCTCTCTGACTCTCTCTTTCCTAAGAAGAGATTTATCCTTCCCACATTCTGCCTTAAAGCACTAAATAATCCCCCTTTCAATAGGGGACTCTATCATAACTATCTTGCATAATAGAGAAAGGGCAGAAGGGATACATTACTTCTATATATCCCTACATAGAACTATAACAACCAGTGTGAATGAACATTTTAAAGATTCATCATTTTTACTGTATAATACTTAAAACACAATTTATGTTCAATGTTAATATCTTATATTAGATAAAAATTTAACGCTTTTCTTCAAAATATATTTTATATATTATGGAATAATTTTCTACAATTTATAAGAAACAATCTGTGCAAAAGCAAAATGGAATAGAGATTAAGGGAGTGGCCAACCAGTGACTGGGCCAATTCGAGAGCATGTCACAGGAGAGAGCCAAGCCCTAAAGATATTTTGATATGTGCTTACAGATAGGAACCTAGCGTGACTGTCTTAAAAAGGCTTCATTCAGCAGCTGCTGGAGACAGATGTAGAGACCCACAGCCAATCAGAAGGTGTAGATAAAGGAGTCTTGTGGAAGAGTTGGAGGAAGAATTGAGGGAGCAGAGTGGTTAAGGACACCGCAAGACCTATAGAGTCAACTAACCACCAACCGCAGAGCATGTATGGGCTGCATGTGGGTTCCTTACACATAAGTAGCAAATATATAGCTTGGTCTTCAAGTGGGTTCTCTAACATTTGGAGTGGAGCTGTCTGACACTGTAGCCTCTTTTCCTAGCTGGGATGCCTTGTCTCACCTCTGTATGAGAGGATGTGCTCAGTCCTGCTGAGACTAGATGGGCTTGGGCAGGTTGGTACCCCTAGGGAGCCTCCTTTTTTCTGGAAGCTGGGGATGTGGGTGAGGATTATGAAAGTAGGACTTGGAGGAGAGGAGGGAGAGGTGACTGTGTTCAGGATGCAAAAATAAATTAATAAAAAATAACAAGTTTTATATTAACATTTGTCAACGAATATTTTAGAACCTTCTTAATACAGATGTGAAACCCATATTTTATGAGTTAAACACTTAACAGGTAGTAAGCATGAAATCTTTACTATTCACATAACTTTACACAATACTGATATTTTAAGCAATTCTGATTTTGTTTTCTAAGCCAGAATCAGAATCAGCATGTGTCGTGGTTGTTGTTCAGCAGAAATGGGTTTGTTTGTAGTCTAGGTGACAAGATATAAGTTTATGCTGAGAACCTAGTATCATACTATATCCTGTGCTTGTACAAGCTGTTTTCAAACGTTTATTTTGAATTATTTTTTGAATGAAAGGAACCATTTCAGTGTTACTGGCTGACATCTTCAATTACAGGTGTAATATGTCTTCTTCCTCCTCCCTCTCACTTGCTGTGTTTCCTGCTACTGACTTCATAACTAATCTTACCTAGTTAGTTTACACACCCAATTTTATGTTTGTCTTTGTTCTAAATTTAAAATTCTTTGAGTCATGAGTCTGGAATGTTGAATTCAAGTTTAATAGAACTTCAACTGTAAATGCCTTCTGCTAAACTACAATGGTATTTAGTACTAACTGTAACATCATGAAAAACCACAACCGTCAAAGAAGATACAAAATAATATTTCAAGAAGTTATTACCACATATCAATGTTTCAGCAATATCATGTTGGAACTTGTGTGTTATTATCAACTGTAATTGTTTGTTTGAACATCTAACCTTTAACTTAATCATGTAAAAGTCAGAATTGTGGTATGCGAAGAGTCAGTGATGCTGCTAGTAAAATTTCTACAAGAAACACAGGGTTAGAAGTGGTAACATGTATCAGAAGAGACCATTTACAGCCATGACTATTGTGACTTCTCTGTATCTGGCTCTCACAAAGCATGATCACAAAATGTAAGTGATAATAGAAAAACACTGTGTAATATTTTTGATTTTTATCTGTGTATATGCATGAATATCCTTGTGTATACTGAAATTAAATCTGTCTATATTTTATATTATGTATGTACTTATAGATGGGGTACAAATGTTTTCATATCTAAAGATATAATGTATACACAAGACATGTTTATTTCATGTTTCAAAACCCAGTTATTAATCATGAATAGGAATGTAAAAAGAGACATTTAGATGATATCATTAGGAGAATAATGTTTTTATAGGTGTAGTTTGCAGTTTCACTGTGATTATGTGTTTATAATAGAACTCACTTTCTTACATGTTATTTCTCATATTTCTGTGTTGCAGAAAAACAAAGAAATATCATGGCATTTGGAGATCAGAGATGAATCACATGTTATTGCTCTCTGAAGGTTTTGAGAGCCAGATACAGAGAAGCCATGATAGTCAGAGCTGTCAGTGGTCATTGACATTAGTTACTCAGCTATCAACTCTCTTTTTCCAACCTTTTCCTGACACTCACCTCATGCCCTCAAACAATGGAGTCACAAGGGCCTGCAGTTACAACTCACTAGGTTACAATTGTAGTCATAGGCTTTCCTGATAGGTAGACAGAGACTGACATCATTTGTGTCTGTAATAAATATACTTTTAAAAACTATTTTATTTTATGAGATTTTAATATAATAAGATCATTTTATCATTCCTTTAGTCTTTCTAAACTCTTCTATAACCACATACCTAACATTTATTGCTTATAACATACAGAAGGTTCTAGAGGAGATATTGGTAGACTACTTACTTTTATAACTAGTTTTAACAGGAGCAAAACAAAATGCTATTATATAGTGGATCAAAAAATTACATTGAATATTTGGAAAAAACTTTTATAGTAAAGAGATAGAAAGTCAAGGTCTTGACATGAAAGGTAAAGTCATATATATATATATATATATATATATATATATATATATATATATACCCCAGAGTCTAGGTGTTCTTAATCTTAGAGTAGGGTTTGGGGTGTAAATGTAAATTTTATTTACCAAAAATAATTGTATCTGCTAAATAACCTTGCTCTTTCTTGCTCTGTCTGAATTCTGGCTGGCTAGTTCAACTGAGCTGTTCTGCATCAGTTGCCTCGCCAAACTGACTAATTCAAATTAGCTTCTTTCAGCTTCTGCTTGGCTTCAGCCTAACTCTTGCAATCTGTTCTAATATAATCTTCTGGTTCCTACTTATTCTCTGGTTTCAACTTCCTCTGCTGACCTCCTCTGAACTTCACTCAGGGCACTGACTGACTGAACCAAACTCAACAGACTGAACAGACCTAACTGAACCCCACTGTAGTGCCTAAAATCAACTGACTAGTACTCAGAGATATCCATGTATCCATTCCTGAGTGCTGGTTTTAAAGGTGTGTGGCAGCACACCTAGACCTAAGCTTTTCTTTACCCAAAATTTGTTTTATACTAAGCTGGCCTTGAACTCAGGAGTCTTCTTGCCTTTGTCTCTTGAGATAAAAAGTGTCTATTCTCCAGTTGATTCACACAGACACAAATATCCAGAGGAGGAGATATGGAGGAAAGGTTTGGAGCAGAGCCTGCCCCACTAGGAGATCCAGTCCATATACATACAACCACCAAACTCAGACAATATTGCTGATGTCAAGAAGTGCATGCTGGCAGGAGCCTGACATAGCTGCTGTCTTGTGCGAGGCTCTGCCAGAGCATGAGAGATACAGAGACAAATGCTTGCAGCCAACCATTAAACTGGGAACATGGTCCTCAGTGGAGGAGTTAGAGAAAGGACTGAAGGAGCTAAAGAGGTTTACAACCCCGTAAGAACTACAATACCAACTAAGCAGAGCTCCCAGAGACTAAACTGCCATGCAAAGAGTACACATGGACAGACACATGGCTCAAGCTGCATATGTAGCAGAGGATGGGCTTGTTGAGCACCAAAGGGAGGAGAAGTCCTTGGTCCTGCCGAGGCTGGATTCCCCCAATGTAGGGGAATGTCAGGGCAGGGAGAAGGGAAGGGATGGGTGAGTGGCTGGATGGGTGGGTAGGGGGAAAGGGGATAACATTTGAAGTGTAAATTAGAAATATCCAATAAAGAGAAAGATATTCAATAAAATCTAAAACAAATTAACAAACAAACAAAAGAATATGCTGTTTCAGCAACTAGTTCTTATTTTCACATTCTCAAATAGTATAACTAAGAACAATGACAATATACTGAGATGTTTGGGTGCCTTTGATTTCTCAATAATTAAAAAGTAAAATTAGTTAATCACTAACTAAAATTGGACATTTGGCATAATAGTAGTCCTTGGTGTCTAGGGGAAGTATTTACCTCCCATTATAGCACATCTCAATTAAAGTCTTAGGCACTTAAATATCTCAAATATCTCCCAATATTTTGGGAAGTGTCCACTCTGGTAGGTTTCAATATTTTATTTTGAAAAGACTACCTGTTAGATATCTATCCATTTATTCTTTCCTTTACCCTAGACTTAAACATTCTACTCCATTTAACCATTACTGTTCCATTATTTCCTTCCCTCTTCATGATCTTTATGCCATGATTGTGGTTGATATACACAATGTCACTTCATTAAGAAAATTGATTTTTCCCTCCCAGAAGCTATCAATTGTAAATAGTTTCTTGGCCACAGGTGGAACCATAATCTGTATCAAGGCAAGTATTTGAAATTACATCTGCAATTATCTTTGAGAATTGAAGACTCAGTCATTGCCTTCATTTTTTTTCTATTTCTTTATTTTACTTTCTTTTCTGGAGACACAGAAACTGGTTAAATATTCAATTTTATAGCAACATTTTATTTCTCTTGTTATATAGAGGCATTTGATATATCTGACCTAAACATTGTTCTGGCTATATATCTTTTTTTATTATTTGTTTACAGTTTAGGAAGAAGAAAACTAAACCTGTTATCAAGGTAAAATGGAGCTTAATAATAGTCAGATAAAATAATTTATGTTTCTAAATGTGCATTTATTGAAAACTAGATGCTTCCCATTGTTTAATGTAAATTACCATAAACAGTTGTGACAGATTTCACAAGTCTCTCTTGCCTTTCTTTTGCTTACTAAGGAGTAAGGTGCATCTGGCTGCTCATTTAAGTTGATGACATTTCTTAATAACTTTCCATTATTTCAGTCATGATGCATGGAGGTTTTATACTTATGAGCCTTCGACAATATCTACAATGGATGTTTCTGCTTTCCTAATTTAAAGATGCTGACAAAGACCTTTTCTAAAGAAATTTATGACCTGTGACCAGTGACATACTCTAGATTACTTCGTATTTCTCATAGAGAGTGTTGAATTGTGTTCCTATGTGATGCCACCCAGCATACTTGGTTCTGCTGCTTATGAAGAGAGCCATATAACCGACATTATATAAAAGAATAAAACTCTGCACTTCATTCCCCTTGATATTTAAATTAAAAGGAGTCAACAAAGTATGCCTTGGTCAAAAAGCATTCCAATATCCAAATATATACACAGATAATAAAGGTCTACACACATACATATTTATACAAATATTTCAATTAATTTTGAATATTAAAATTCTATAATTACTCTTTATTCTGTCCAACTCCTCATGTATACCCTCCATGGTTCCCTCTGAACATGGTTTCAAATATGATCACTAGTAACTAGTATTGTATAAACAGTTAAGGGGCTCATTTATAGAAGAATCTATTTCAGATCCATCATTCCATAGTTGCCTGCAGTAATTGGTTAATAGGTGGGGCCCTATGAGATTCACCCTTCTATATTAGCTTATTCATTGGTGTTATACTTCTTCAAGACATCTTATGAAACAATATTGTTGTGATAACATACGTGAAACATCTCTGTAATTTCTCTTTTGTTGCATTCATTTTTTAATTGTTTTTTTTTTTTTTTTGCGCTATGACATACATGTGAGTCCAGAGGACAATTTATAGACTGATGTTCTCATCTACCAGGTGGTTTCCAAGGATACAACCCAAGTTATGAAGTTATCAGGCTTTGTAGCAAGTACCTTAGCAACAGGTCCATCCAACTCTCCTGACACATTTTTTAATAATAAAATTGAAAAGCCTAGAGTGGTGGTGCATGCCTTTAATCCAAGTACGTGGGAGGCAGAAGAAGATGCATCTCTGACTTCGAGCCAACCTGGTCTATAGAGTGAGTTCCAGGACAGTCAGGACTACACAGAGAAAACCTGTCTCAAAAACAAACAAACAAACAAACAAACAAAAGATCAAAATGAAAACAAAGCCAAAACATAACAATTCACTTAAGCAAAAAACAAACAAAAGTATAAATAAATTGGGTGAAATGACACAGACTTGCAATCCCATTACTTAGGAGGCAAAAGTAGGAGGATAATAAAATATAGGCTAGCCTGGCCTACATGAGACCAATCTCAAATTTTTATAAAATATATGCAATATTATATATACTGATACACACATAACTTTAAAAACCAAATGAAAAATTATGAAGTTAGTGTCCTAGATATAAGATTGTATCATTTCCTGTTTAATGACTAAAAAATATTCTTTTATATAACAAAGATTTTATTTATTTTGCCTCTGTTTGTTTGTTCATTGATACAGAATCTCACACTGTAACGCAGTATTCAGTAGTAGATCAGGCTGGATTCACATCCTTCTGTTTCAGCCATCTGAGTTTTGGGATTGCAGGCGTGAACCACCGTATTTGGCACAAAAATTAATTATTTGTTGAATATGGAGATGATTTTCAATTCGACAGAACAAAGCTGTGCTGAATGTCTTTATACAAATATTTCAGTACACTGGTCTGATTACTTCAGATTCATTTAGTTTCTGTGGAAGAGTTTATATACTTTTTCTCAGTTTTCAATGCCAATAGATTAATTGGTATGTTAAAACATTTTGCTAAGTTGCTGTTCTTGAAGATTCTACAACTTTTTGCCCTTGCCAGATTTGTCCAAACAATCTTATTGCTCGTGATTGTTCAAACAAGGGTTTCTTTTCATCCAGACTAGCTTAGTCCTAGTTAGCTGTTCTAATGGCCATTTTAATAGCTACAATTTGATTTTTTACTGGATAGTTTTTATTTACATTTCAAATGTTATTCCCTTTCCTGGTTTCCCATCCATAATCCTTTATCATATCCCCATCCCTTTCATCTCTGCAGGTGTTTTCCCTCTCCAGCCACACCTCCTTCCCACCTTCCAGCCCTGACATTCTCCTATACTGGGAGGGTTCCAGCCATGGCAGAACCAAGGGCTTTTCCTCCCATTGATGCCCAACAAGGCCATCCTCTGCTACATATGCAGCTGGAGTCATGTGTCTGTCCATGTTTAATCTTTGGATAGTGGCTTAGTCCCTGGGAGCTTTGGTTGGTTGGTATTATTGTTCTTATGGGATTGCAATTCCCTTTAGCTCCTTCAGTCCTTTCTCTAACTCCTCCAACAGGGACCCCATTCTCAGTTTGATGGTTGATTGTCAGCATTCACATCTGTATTTGTCAACCTCTGGCTGAGCCTCTCAGGAGACTGTTATATCAGACTCCTGTCAGTATATACTTCTTGGTGTCAGCAATACTGTCTAGTTTTGGGGGCTGAATATATATTGGTGGGTCCCCAAGTGGGGAAGGCTCTGAATGGCCATTTCTTCATTCTCTGCTCCAATTCCAATGTCTCCACATTTCCTTCTATGAATATTTTCGTCCCCCCTTTTTTCAATTGGATATTTTTAATTGACATTTCAAGTTTTATTCCCCTTCCGGGTTTCCCATCCATAGGGCCCTTATCCTCTCCCCTTCCCCCTCTTCTACAAGGGTGTTCCCATACCCCTGACGTCCCTTTCAAATCTTTCCCAACATTCCCCTACACTTAGGGTCCAGTCTTGGCAGGAACAAGGGCTTCTCCTCCCATTGGTGCCCAACAAGGTCATCCTTTGCTACATATGCAGTTGGAGTCATGGGTCTATCTATGCTTAACCTTTGGTTAATATTTTAATCCCTGGGAGCTCTGGTTGGTTGGTATTGTTGTTTTTATGGAGTTGCAAGCTACTTCAGCTCTTTCAATCCTTTCTCTAATTCCTCCAACAGGGGTCCCCTTCTCCATTCAGTGGTTTGCTGCTAGCATTTGACTCTGTATTTGACATGCTCTGCCTGTGCCTCTCAGGAGACATCTATATCTGGTATCTGACAGCATGTACGTCTTGGCTTCATCAGTCTTATCTAGTTTTGGTGGAAATATATATATAAAATGGAGAGGAACTTGAAGCAATCCCACTAAAATCAGGAACTAGACAAGGATGCCCACTCTCTCCCTACTTATTCAATACAGTACTCAAAATCCTAGCCAGAGCAATCAGACAACAAAAGGAAGTCAAAGGGATACAGATTGGAAAGGAAGAAGTCCAAATATCACTATTTGCAAATGATATGGTAGTATAAATATGTGAGCACAAAAGTTTTACCAGAGAATGACTAAGCCTGATAAAAAACTTCAGCAAAGTGGCTGGGTATAAAATTAATTAAAACAAATGAGTAGCCTTCCTATACTCAAAGGATAAACAGGCTGAGAAAGAATTTAGGGAAATGAATCTTGGTTGCTTTCTTTCTGGGTAAACTTGATTGGAAACAACTGGTGTTATGAAAGTTAGTTCTTAAGGAAAAGGCTATTAAGTCAAAGCAGCTCCAGTCCTGTAGGTCTTTGTCGCGTCCTCCTCAGCCGGCAAGGAAGATGCAACATGGTTGGATTCTTCTCAACAGCCTTTATTGCAGGACCACTTCTTTGCTGATACGGGGACCTCGAGTGGCAAAAGCACTTGCCTTATATACACAACAGGCTGGGGCTATGCTAATTGTCTTTCAGGGATTGGTGGAGCATGAATCACCCCATTATCACCCCTGCTATTTGTCCTCCAGGGATTGGCGGAGAATGAATCACCTCACTAGCAAGATACCGTCCAGGCCAACTGACGCCAGGTGCAAAACCCGCACATGTGCAGTACCGTTGTTCACCACAGGAGGGTGCCATACATCTCCCCCTTTTTTGTTTAATAAAATGACTGGTCTAGATCTGGGTGTCATGTCAATCTTGTCATTGCTCCTGTCTTAGGTCGTTCTCATCCAAACTCGGCCTTACCCGTCATAGGGTTACCCTATCGCCACCGGGCCCCATGTCTTAGGTTGGTCTGAGCTCGAGGAAAGTTGCCCGTCTCTGGATACAATGACTCCACATGACAGTGACAAAAATGATCTAGGGCGAACTCTTAATCTTTCAAAGAGGCCAGCCATATGTTGGGAGAAGCACCATTTTCAATGGCGGTCATAGCCTGGTAAACAACCACTTTGTGTCTGGCATGTTCTCTTTTTAAACGGCCAATAAGCCAGAGACCTACTCCGCATCCCAGGAGGACAATAGCTCCCCAGGCAAACATGCCCGCCCACTCCTTAAAAATGGAGAAAGCATTGGTAATCCAAGAGGTAAAATCTTCAACTGTGATGGGGTCCAACCTAGTGCTATTGAGGACAGCAATCTGCATCAGCAATTGTCTTGATAATTGCTCTGCTTTCATGGACCAGTTTCCTTTCAGGTAATTTGAGATTTCTTTGCTCTGTTGAGAATGCTGAGAAAAGTTAGCTCGCAAAGGAATAATGCATAAACCTCTAAAGGAGGAAACGCAGGACAGCTGCATCATATGATACAGTGCTTCAATTTGTTCTTGAACTAAATCTATCCTTTGATTAGCTAATAGAAAGTCAGATGCCAAATGGGTCCATTGCTCACATTAGAGCTTATATTATATTGAATATTGAAATGTGGCTCTACGCAACCAAATGCAGGGCAGGGAAGAGTTCTTAAGAGTAAAACATAAGGTATGCG